>NW_024082184.1:220943-235629 GCF_003009895.1 Hyaena hyaena
GAGTTCTCAATTCTGTTCCATTGGTCTATGTGTCTGTTTTTGTGCCAATACCATACTGTCTTGATGATGACAGCTTTGTAGTAGAGGCTAAAGTCTGGGATGGTGATATCTCCTGTTTTGGTTTTATTCTTTAGTATTACTTTGGCTATTCGGGGTCTTTTGTGGTTCCATACAAATTTTAGGATAGTTTGTTCTAGTTTTGAGAAGTATGCTGGTGCAATTTTGATTGGAATTGCATTGAATGTGTAGATTGCTTTGGGTAGTAATGACATTTTAACTGTATTTATTCTTCCAATCCATGAGCATGGAATGTTTTTCCATTTCTTTGTGTCTTCTTCAATTTCCTTCATAAGTTTTCTATAGTTTTCATCATTCAGATCTCTTATATCCTTGGTTAGGTTTATTCCTAGGTACTTTATGGTTTTTTGTGCAATTGTGCATGGGATCAGTTTCTTGATTTCTCTTTCTGTTGCTTCATTGTTGGTGTATAAAAATGCAACTGATCTCTGAACGTTGATTTTGTACCCTGCAATGTTGGTGAAGGCTTGGATCACTTCTAGTAGATTTTGGTGGAGTCTGTCGGGTTTTCTATGTAGAGTATCATGTCATCTGCGAAAAGTGAGAGTTTGACTTCTTCTTTGCCGATTTTTGATGCCTTTGATTTGCTTTTGTTGTCTGATGGCTGATGCTAGGCCTTCCAGCACTATGTTAAACAACAGTGGTGAGAGTGGACATCCCTATCGTGTTCCGGATCTCAGGGGGAAAGCTCTCAGCTTTTCCTCGTTGAGGATGATGTTAGCTGAGGGCTTCTCATAGACGGCTTTATGATGTTTAAGTAAGTTCCTTCTATCCCGACTTTCTCGAGGGTCTTTATTAAGAAGCCATGTTGTATTTTGTCAAATGCTTTTTCTGCATCTATTGACAGGATCATATGGTTTTTATGTTTTCTTTTGTTAATGTGTTGTATCACATTGATTGATTTGCGAATGTTGAACCAGCCCTGTAACCCAGGAATGAATCTACTTGATCCTGGTGGATAATTCTTTTTATGTGCTGTTGGATTCGATCTTGTTGAGGATTTTTGCATCCATATTCATCAAGGATATTGGCCTGTAGTTCTCTTTTTTTTGCTAGATCTCTGTCTGGCTTTGGAATCAGAGTGATGCTAGCTTCATAAAATGAGTCTGGAAGTTTTCTTTCAACTTCTCTGTTTGGAATAGCTTGAGAAGAATTGGGATTAATTCCGTTTTAAATGTCTGGTAGAAATCCCCTGGGAAGCCGTCAGGTCCAGGGCTCTTATTTGTTGGGAGATTTTTGATAACTGATTTGATTTCTTCACTCGTTATGGGTCTGTTCAGATTTTCTGTTTCTTCCCGTGTGAATTTAGGTAGTGAGTGTGTGTTTAGGAATTTGTCCATTTCTTCTAAGTTGTCCAATTTGTTGACAAATAATTTTTCATAGTATTCCCTGATAATTGCTTGTATTTCTAAGGGGTTGGTTGTAATAAGTCCATTTTCATTCATGATTTTGTCTATTTGGGTACTCTCTCTTTTCTTCTTGAGAAGCCTGGATAGAGGGTTGTCAACTTTGTTTATTTTTTCAAAGAACCAACTCTTGGCTTCATGGATCTGTTCAATTGTTTCTTTGGTCTCTATGTTGTTTATTTCTGCCCTGATTTTTACAGTTTCTCTTCTTCTACTGGGTTTGGGGTGCTCTTGTTGCTCTGCCTCTAGTTCCTTTAGGTGAGTTGTTACATTTTTCACTTGCGCTTTCTCTAATTTCTTGAAATAGTCCTGGAGTGCAATGTACTTTCCTCTTAGGACTGCCTTTGCCACATCCCATAGAGTTTGGATTGTTGTATTTTCATTTTCATTTGTTTCCATATATTTTTAAATTTCTTCTCTAATTACCTAATTGGCCCATTCATTTTTTAGTAGGGTGTTCTTTAACCTCCATGTTTTTGGAGGTTTTCCAGACTTCTTCCTGTGATTGATCTTAAGTTTCAAAGCATTATGATCTGAAAGTGTTTATGGTAGGATATCAATTCTTTTATATTTATTGAGGGGTGCTTTATATCCCAGTATGTGATCTATCTTGGAGAACGTGCCATGCGCACTTGAGAATAAAGTGAATTCCTTGGAGTTAGGATGCAGAGTTCTAAATATATCTGTCAGATCCACCTGGCCCATTGTGTCATTCAAGTCCATTGTTTCTTTAGTGATTTTCTGTCTGGTTGATCTATCCATTTCTGTAAGCTGAGTATTAAAGTTCCCTGTTATTAGCACATTCTTATCTATAAGCTTGTTTCTGTTTGTGTTTAATTGTTTTAAATATTTAGGTGCTCCCATATTCGGTGCGTAGATATTTATGATTGTTAGTTCTTCCTGATGGATGGACCCTGTAGTTATTATATAATGCCCTTCTTCATCCCTTGTTATTGTCTTTCATTTAAAGTCCAGTTTCTCCTTTATAAGTATAGCTACTCCAGCTTTCTTTTGACTTCCCGTAGCATGATAGATATTTCTCCATCCCCTTACTTTTAATCTGAAGGTATCTTCCAATCTAAAATGCAATTCTTTTAGACAGCAAATACATGGATTTTGTTTTTTTATCCATTCTGCTACCCTATGTCTTTTGATTGGAGCATTCAGCCCATTTACATTCAGTGTTGTTATTAAATATGTGGGTTTAGAGTCATTGTGTCCTTTGTGGGGTTCATGCTTGTGGTGTTGTCTCTGATGTCTTCATTCCTTGCAATACTTCCCTCAGAGAGTCCCCCTCAGGTTTTCTCGTAAGACTGGCTTAGTGGTGACAAATTCTTTTAATATTTGTTTATTTGGAAAAACTTTTATCTTTCCTTCTATTTTGAATGACACGCTTGCTGGATACAAGATTCTTGGCTGCTTATTTTTTCTGTTCATCACATTGAAGATCTCCTGCCATTCCTTTCTGGCCTGCCAAGTCAGTAGATAGGTCTGTCACCACTCTGATAGGTTTCCCTTTGTATGTTAGGGCCCTTTTCTCCCTAGCTTCTTTCAAAATTCTCTCTTTGTCTTTATATCTTGCCATTTTCACTATGATAGGTCGTGCAGAAAATTAATTCAAATTACGTCTAAGTGGAGTTCTCTATGCCTCTTGTGTTTCAGCGTTTACTTCCTTCCCCAAGTTGGGGAAGTTCTCTGCTATAATTTGTTCCACGACTCCTTCAGCACCTTTCCCTCTCTCTTCTTCTTCTGGGATTCCTATGATACGGCTATTGTTGCGTTTAACTGTATCACTGAGCTCTCAAAGTCTTCTTTCATGTTCCTAGATCAGTTTGTCTCTTTTTCTTGTCAGCTTCTTGTTTTTCCATAATGGTGTCTTCTAAATCACTTATTCTCTTTTCTGCCTCTTCAATCCGTGCATTGGACACCTCCAGTTTATTATGTATTTCATTTATCGCATTTTTTAATTCATCATGCCTATTTTTGTTCTCCATGTTGGTTGTAGCCATTCATGTTCTCACAAATAGCAAGATCTCATCTTTGTTATGGCTGAGTATTATTACATTTTATGTATATACCACATATACTCACTATGATTCTTATTGGTAAATGGATCAATGTGACATTTTCAGGATTTTTCAAAAGTAAAGTTCTGTTTCCCAGAAACTATATTTTAAGGCTATGAACAAGAAGGAATTCAACCACTTAAATTAGAGGCACCTTGGGTGAGTTCTGCATCCTGTTACTTCCTCGGTGTCTTTGGATTTCAGAGCATTTACTCTTATTCTGGGTCAGACTAATGCTGCTGACCAGTCATAAATGATGCAAGAACAGATGTCTGGAGCCACCATGGCCATATACCACAGGCACCAACACAGGTTTCAAGACAGAGTAGGAAGTTTTAGTACCAATCCCAGTGGGTACTAATTGATATCCAAGATGAGCTCGTGGATGAAGACTGGTGAGTCCAGTAGTGAAAATAAGAGAAAAGGGGGAAACCAAAGCTAGTGAAAATATACAAACCTTAGCAAAAATTCCTTTGGTGGAAAAAGCCTTGTCAATTATACCCAATTATTATGTACTGTCAGCCTAAACACAGAAACCTCTTCTCTTCTAAACACAGAAACCTCTTTTATTTTCTTGGGATCAAAACACACTGCATTTTACCGTTAATTTTTTGTTAGTGTTTTTAATGCTTTCTTTAGACAAATGATGCATTTCATTACTGAAAACGTAGCAGTTATGGGTAAGCAAGTTGAAGATCCATGTGTTGTTCATTTTGAGCCTACAGAATGACATACAGAGCAAATGTGTGAAAACTTTTTTCAAATAAATTCTTTCAGAGTATACACCTTGAGCCAGCACAGATTAAATAAAGCTATATTGCTTAAAACTGTTCGGTGAAAATCAGTGACCCTGAGACATGCCACATTTCAAGTGCTTTTGGGATCATCAAAGACACATTAAATAATATGAGATCTTCATCTGGAGTTC
Organism: Hyaena hyaena; assembly: GCF_003009895.1. Classification (NCBI taxonomy): domain Eukaryota; kingdom Metazoa; phylum Chordata; class Mammalia; order Carnivora; family Hyaenidae; genus Hyaena; species Hyaena hyaena. The sequence continues at coordinate 225,422 of NW_024082184.1, forward strand.
AGAATATATCAAATTCATAGATAAATCAATGGTGCTGTACAGTATATATCTATTCAGTTGAAGATATGACTTTATTTCCAAGTTATTCTGGGCAAGAGAGTTTCCCTATCTATGTGAGAAGAGAGAGCAATTGCTGGCAAACATATAGATAAGGTTTCCCCAGGAATAATGCCATTTGGATCAACTGTCCCAAGGGAGTGGCAGATGCCATTTATGTACCAAGAGGTGAATGTAATTTCCCTGTTGAATGCTGTAATCAAGAACAAACAACTGTTGACTCTACAAATTAAACAATACTGTGTTCATTTAAAAAATTTTTAATTGATCATGTGTCTTTGTCCCCTCTAGCTCTATCACCTCCAAAACATGCTTACAGTTATAGCTTACTCTCAGTTCAGACCAGAGCTGGTCCTCCAATATCAGGATTAGATATCCCATAAAATGTCGGTATTTTTTTAGTATTAGAAAGGTGATGGATACAGAGGGATTGAGTTAAGTGAAAATCCAAAGAACTGCCTGATTCCATGAAGTCAAGCTCCCAGCCTCTATCCTCCCTTCCCTTGCAAAGTCTCCTTTGCTGAGACTCTCAGAGTTGCCATCCGGGATCTCAACACTAGGTAATATCACACATTTATTTCCATTTCTGTAGCTCTTTTTAAATGAAGAGTACATTTTGCAAATACTATAAAACTATGAAAATTTGTATCCTGTGATACCAATTTTGAAAGAAAAATTCATATGTATATTAGCAGATCCATTTGCTGTTGACCCTAGACTACATGGTCTTCATTGATTTCCTTCTTCCCTCATCACTGTCTACTGAGGTACAGTGTGGACTATACAAGCCGTCCCTACCAGAGAATTGTATGTTCATCCTCTACTACACCACTCTTGTATATGCTGCACACATCTTCTTCCTGCTCTCTGTCATCCTCTGTCCATGACACAAGAGATGGTGCCCAGGTCCCGATCTGATGCCCTATTCTCTTTCATCACCTACCCCCTTTTCTTACTGCACCAGGGGGTATTTCCAGGGGGGAATACCTGCCACAGTGGGGCAAATCACATCACTGCCACCAAGCTTTTCAGTGTATCCAGGCCCTGTGGAATATATGCTTTCAGAATATTATTTTACACCTACCTGTTTATTTCAAACAGAAGTAGAATCATTCTGTGTAGGTTCAAATCCTGGAATTTGGGGAGATTACTGTGTTTTTACTACTTGCAGATACCTAGGAAATACTTGATGAAAATGGTATTTTGGTGCCACCTTGTGACAAAAGTCTGAACTGCAGCTTGAACATCTCTAAGAAGGAAATTGGGAGGGAAGGGCTGTAACCTAAACACATCAGACTGATCTTTCTAGAAGTCTGGATGGAAAGGATGGAATTCCTTGGGTACAGCATATTGATGAAATTATCTGGTTATTTCATATAAATGGAATAATAGAATATTCCATCTTTTGCATATTCAGCTTCTTTCTGTTGGCTTAACGTTTTCAAGGTTCAAACATAATCAGTACTTCGTTCCTTTTTTTAAAAAGTTTTATTTAATTATGGTTAATTAACATACAGAGTTATATTAACTTCAGATGTACAATAATTCAACAGTCCATACATCACCCAGATATCATCACAAGTGTACTCCTTAATCCCCATCACCCTATTTCACCCATTTCCCCTCTGGTAACCATCAGTTTGTTCTCTATAGTTAAGTTTCTTGACCTCTCTCTCATCATTTTTTTTTGTTGTTTCTTTAATGCCACATATGAGTGAAATCATATAGTATTTTCCTTTTTCTGACTGACATTTCACTTAGTATTATACTCACTTGCTCCATCCATGACCTTGCAAATGGCAAGATTTCATTCTTTTTGTGGCTGAACATCTTTATCCATTTATATATCAATGGACACTTGGGCTGCTTCCATAATATGACTATTGTAAATGATGCTGCTAGAAACATAGGGGTGCATGTATCACTTTGAATTAGTGTTTTTGTATATTATAGGTAGATACCCAGAAATGTAATTACTGGATCATAGGGTAGTTCTATTTTTAACCTTTTGAGGAACATCCGTACTGTTTTCCACAGTGGCTGCAGTTGGTTTGCATTCCCACCAACAGTGGAGGAGGGTTCCTTTTTCCCCACATCCTCTCCAACACTTGTTTCTTATGGTGAGAGTGGACATTCTTGTCTTGCTCCTATCCTTAAGGGGGGAAGCTCTCAGTTTTTCCCCACTGAGTATGATAATGGCTGTGGGTTTCTCATATATGGCCTTTTTTATGTTAAGGTACATTTCTCTAAACCTACTTTGTTGAGGACTTTTATTGTTAATTTTTAAAAACGTTTTTTATTTATTTCTGAGAGAGAGAGAGAGCGCGCGCAGGGGAGAGACACAGAATCTGAAACAGGCTCCAGGCTCATGGCTGGCTGTCAGCACAGAGCCCGACACGAGGCTAGAACCCACAAACCATGAGATCATGACCTGAGCCGAAGTATGACGCTTAACCGACTGAACCACCCAGGCGCCTCTGTTGAGGACTTTTATAATGAGTTGATGTACTTTGTCAAATGTTTTGTCAAATGCTTTATTTTGTCTGCAGCGATTGAAATAATCATATGGGTTTTATCATTTCTCTCACTGATGTGATGTATAACGATTAATTTGTGACTATTGAGACACCTTTACATACCAGGAATAAATCCCACTTGATTGTGGTGAATGATTATTTAATATATTGTTGAATTTTGTTTGCTAATATTTCATTGAGGATTTTTGCATCTATGTACATCAAAGACATTGGCCTGTAGTTCTCTTTCTTTGTGGTGTCTTAATCAGGCTTTGGTATAAGGGTAATGCTGGCCTCATAGAATGAAATTGGAAGTTTTCCTTCCTTTTCTTTTTTTCTTTTCTTTTCTTTTTTTTTTTTTTTTTTTTTTTTGAAATAGTTTGAGAAGAATGGGTATTAACTCTTCTTTGAATGTTTGCTAGAATTCTCCTGTGAAGCTTTCTGGTCCTGGATTTTTGTTCATTGGACTTTTTTTTTTTTTTTGATTATTGATACAATCTCCCTGTCCATAATTTGTCTATTCAAATTTCTATTTTTTCTCTGCTTTAGTTTTGGTGTGTTATATGTTTCTAGGAATTTATCCATTTCCTCTAGGTTGTCCAGTTTTTTGGCATATAGGTTTTTATAATATTCTTTTTCAATTGTATTTCTGTGGTCTAGGCTGTTATTTCTCCTCTTTTGCATGTAATTTCGTTTATTTGCGACCTTTCTCTTTGTTTCTTGATAAGTCTGATTAGAGGTTTATCAATTTTGTTGATCTTTTCAAAGAACCAACTCCTGATTTCATTGATCTCTTTGTTGTTGTTTGTTTGTTTGTTTCTATATCATTTATTTCTGCTCTAATCTTTTTTATTTCCTTCCTTTTGCTGGTTTTGGACTGTTGGTCTCTTTCTAGCTCCTTAAGGTGTAAGGTTAAGTTGTTTATTTGAGATTTTTCCTGCTTTTTGAGGTGGGCATGTATTATGATAAACTATCCTTTTAGAACCACTTTTGCTGCATCCTAAATGTTTTGGACTACTGTATTTTCATTTTCATTTATTTCCATGTACTTTTGGATTTCTTCTTTGATTTCCTGGTTGACCCATTCATTGTTTAGTAGCATGTTATTTAACCTCTGTGTGTTTGTGCTCTTTCCAGATTTCTTCATATGGTTGCTTTCTAGTTTCATAGCATTGTGGTTAGAAAAGATCCATGTCCTTTATAACTTGGATCTTTTTAAATTTGTTGAGACTTGTTTTGTGGCCTAGTATGTAATATATTCTGGAGAATATTCTTTCTGCACTTGAAAAGAATGTGTATTCTACTGTTTTAGGATGGAATGTTCTAAATAAGTCCAACTGCTCTAGCTTGTCATTCAAAGCCATAGTTTCCTTTTTGATATTCTGTTTGGTTGATTTGTCCACTGTTGTAAGTGGAATGTTAAAGTCCCTTATTATTATTATATTACTATGGATTATTTACTTTATGTGTGTTATTATCTGTTTTATGCATTTGGATGCTCCCATGTTCAATGCATAAATATTTACAATTGTTATATTCTCTTGTTTGGTTGTCGCCTTTTTTATTACACAATGTCCTTTTTTGTCTCTTATAGCCTGTTTTAAAATCTCTTTTGTCTGACATAAGTATTGCTATTCAGCGTTTCTTTTGACATTCATTTGCATAATAAATTTCAATCTTTATGTGTTTTTAGGTCTAAATTGAGTTTCCTGTAGGCAGCATATAGATAGGTCTTGTTTTTTTATCCATTATTTCACCTTATGTTTTTTTTTATTGGAGCATTTATTCCATTTACATTCAAAGTAAGTATTGATAGATATGTATTTATTGCCGTTTTATCACCTGTTTTGTGGTTGTTTCTCTACCATTTCTCTGATCTTTTCTTCTCTTTCTCTGTTTCATGGTTTGCTGGTTTTCTTTAGCGATATATTTGGATTTCTTTCTCTTCATTCTTTGCATATCTACTTGTGGTTTTGATTTGTGGTCACTATTAGGTTTGTATATAACCTCTTCTACATAAAGTATATATTAAGTTGATGGTCATTTTAGTTTGAACCCACTCAATCCTTTCCTCCCCATATTTTAGGTATATGGTGTTATATTTTTGCATGCTTCTATTTGTTATTTCCTTAACTAATTTTTTATAAAATATTTAGTTTTACTGCTTTTGTGATTCCTACTTTCATACCATCACTTTTGGTTTTTCCTTTACACTCAAAGGGTCCTGTTAAATATTTCTTGCAGGGGGGAGCCATTCATTGCTTACAGACAATGGGAGGCTTCTCTTTTTTTAAATTTTCATTTCAAAATTTCTTTTTTTTTTTTACAAATAGTTTATTATCAAGTTGATTTCCATATAACACCCAGTGCTCATCCCCACAAGTGCCCTCCTCCATGCCCATCTACCCCCTCTCCTCCCACCCATCAGTCCTTAGTTTGTTCTCAGCATTCAAGAGTCTCTCATGGTTTGCTTTTCTCCCTCTTCCCCACTATTTCCCCCCTTCTTCTCCCCTATGGTCCTCCTTTAAGTTCCTCCTAATCCTCCTATACATGCAAACACATGATATTTGTCTTTCTCTGCCTGACTTATTTCGCTCAGCATAACACCCTCAAGGTCCATCCATGTTGCTACACATGGCCAGATTTCATTGTTTCTCATTGCCATGTAGTAGTCCATCGTATAGATGAACCACCTCTTCTTGATCCATTTGTCCGTGGATGGACACTTAGGCTCTTTCCATGTTTTGGCTATTGTTGAGAGTGCTGCTATGAACATTGGGGTACATGTACTCCTATGCACCAGCACTCATGTATCCCTTGGGTAAATTCCTAGCAGTGCTATTGCTGAGTCATAGGGGAGTTCTATTCTTAACTTTTTGAGGAACTTCCACACTGTTTTCCAGAGGGGCTGCACCAGTTTACATTCCCACCAACAGGGTAGGAGGGTGCCCGTTTCTCCACATCCTCACCAGCATCTAGAGTACTCTGATTTGCTCATTTTAGCCACTCTGACTGGCGTGAGGTGGTATCTCCGTGTGGTTTTGATTTGTATTTCCCTGATGAGGAGGGATGCTGAGCATCGTTTCATGTGTCTATTGGCCATCTGGATGTCCACTCTGGAGAAGTGTCTGTTCATATCTTCTGCCCATTTTTTCACTAGATTGTCTGTTTTTCGGGTGTGGAGTTTGGTGAGTTCATTATAGATTTTGGATATTAACCCTTTGTCTGATATGTCATTTGCAACTATCTTTTCCCATTCTGTCGGTTGCCTATTAGTTTTATGGATTGTTTCCTTTGCCGTGCAGAAGCTTTTAATCTTGATGAGGTCCCAATAGTTTATTTTTGCTCGTGATTCTTTTGCTTTTGAGGATGTGTCAAGTAAGAAATTGCTGCGGTGGAGGTCAAGGAGGTTGTTTCCTGCTTTCAACTCTAGGGTTTTGATAGTTTCCTGTCTCACATTCAGGTCCTTTATCCATTTTGAGTTTATTTTTGTGTATGGTGTGAGAAAATGATCTAGTTTCATTCTTCTGCATGTTGCTGTCCAGTGTTCCCAGCACCATCTATTAAAGAGGCTGTCTTTTTTCCATTGGATACTCTTTCCGGCTTTGTCAAAGATTAGTTGGCTGTACAGTTTGGGTCCAATTCTGAGTTCTCAATTCTATTCCATTGGTCTATGTTTCTGTTTTTGAGCCAATACCATACTGTCTTGATGATGACAGCTTTGTAGTAGAGGCTAAAGTCTGAGATGGTGATGCCATCCGTTTTGGTTTTCTTCTTCAATATTACTTTGGCTATTCAAAGTAATATGTGTATATTTTTATTCTAGTAGCATACTGTTTTAATGACTTAATGGCTTTGTAATATAACTTGAAGTCTGGAATTGTGATACCTCCAGTTTTTGGTTTTCTGTTTCAAGATTGCTTTTGCTATTTGGGGTCATTTGTGGTTCCATACAAATTTTAGGATTGTTTGCTATAGTTCTGTGAAAAATGCCAGTGGCATTTTGATAAGGATTGCATTAAATGTGTAGATTTATTTTGGTAGCATAGGCATTTTCACAATATTTTTTCTTCCAACCCATGAGCATAGAATATTTTTCTGTTTGTTTGTGTCCTCTTCAATTTCTTTTATCAGAGTATTATAGTTTTTAGAGTACAGATCTTTTACCTTTTGGGTTAGGTTTATTCCTATGTATTTTATTATTTTTGGTGCAATTGTAAATGGGATTGTTTTATTAATTTTGCTTTCTGCTGCTTCATTATTAGTGTATAAGAATACAACAGATTCTGTACATTGATTTTGTATCTTGCAAATTCACTAAATTTGTATATCAATTCTAGTAGTTTTTTGGTGTAGTCTTTAGGGTTATCTATGTGGAGTATCATGTCATCTGCAAATAGTGACAGTTTTGTTTCTTCCTTATGATTTAGATGCCTTTTATTTTTCATGTTGTCTAATTGATGTGGCTAGGACTTCCAGTAGTATATTGAATAAAAGTGGTGAGAGTAGACATTCTTGTCTTGTTACTAATCTTATGGGAAAGCTCTCAAGTTTTTACCTTTGAGTATTATGATCACTGTGGGTTTTTCATATAAGGCTTTTATTATGATGAGGTATGTTCCCTCTAAACCTACTTTGCAGTAGGTTTTTATCATGAATTGATGTTTTACTTTGTTAAATGCTTTTTTCTGCATCTATTTAAATGATCATATGTTTTTTATCCTTTCTCTTACTGATGTGATGTAGTATGTTGATTGATTTATGAATATTGAAACATACTTGGCACCTAGGACTATAGTTTATGCCTGCATCCCTGAAATATTTCTGAGACTTCTTTTTTTTTTAAATATTTTATTTATTTCTAGGAGAGAGAGAGACAGTGCGAGCAGGGGAGGGTCAGAGAGAGAGGGAGTCACAGAAACAGGCTCCAGGCTCCGAGCTGGCAGTCAGCACAGAGCCCGACGCGGGGCTCGAACCCACGAACCGTGAGATCATGACCTAAGCGAAAGTCGGACGCTTAACCGACTAAGCCACACAGGCGCCCCATTCTGAGACTTCTTAAATGTCATTTTCTGTGTGTAGATAGATAGATGTTTCAGTCACATGATTATCTTTGTTTTCTGCCACACATGGCTAACTACTTAATATAACCTTGATTTCATATGTTCACCCTCGGAAGGCTAGCTCATCTCCAAGAATCCTAGGATACCCTTCTGGTGCTCTTTGTACGTGTTAACCAAATTCCAAATTCTGCCACTCATCACAGGAAAAGCCAATACTCAAGAGACAAGTTTTGATTGGAAAGGATATGAACTTTATTCAGGAATCTGACTGCCTGAGGAGAAGGCAGACCCTCTTGTCCAAAGTCCAAATCTGAGGTATCTATCTTTCCCAAGGATTTTTAAAGGAGTTTAGAACAGTCAATCAGTAAGGGGAACATAGTGGTCCATAACATTTCCTTTTTTATGTTTATTTATTTATTTTGAGAGAGAGAGAGGGAGCATGAGAGGAGGTGAAGCATAGAGAGAGGGGGAAAAATAGAGAATCCCAAGCAGGCTCCATGCTGTCAGCACAGATCCCAATATGGGGCTTGAACCCACAAACGGTGAGCCAAAGTGAAGAGTCAGATGCTTAACCAACTCAGCCATCCAGGCACCTGTGGTCCATAACATTTCTTGATTATGTGCAGACTGAATGGTGCCATCGCAGTTGTAGGAGGTTGTGCAAGGGGTTTAGTTCCTGTATCCTGATTTGAAAGAGTATTCTGTTCTTTTTAGGAAAGAATGGATCAGCTATAGATACACAAAGGAAGATTAATCACCTCACATGCGCTAAAGATGTTTGCTAAAGTTTAGACTACTAGGTAGTTGGAGACTCCAAGGCAGCTTCATGCTGTTTATATTCCCTTAATGCTGTCTCTTTAAGGCAAAGAAAATTTCTGACCACGGGGATAGTCTTTGTTCCATCAACAAGGGCAGAATTCCGCCAATTATCAGGTTTGAGTCTAGAGGCTCTAATTACTATGCTTTCTCATGTGGTGGCCTAAAGAGCAAAGGTGTTTTGCTTTTAGGGGAATGGCAGGGGGTGGATGAGTATGCTGTGGCATTTCCAGTATGGAGGGCCACCTTAAGCGTCCCAGTTGCCATAGAAACCTGAGGTCAACCTGGTGATTGTGACAACTTTTTGTAGAGGACAGGTGACTTGGTAGGGATTGCAAGGTCCTGCTTTTAGGTGTTTGGGACTCACCTGAGGGTGTGGGTCCCCCTGGTGGGGGCTGAACCATTCTGGCTGTGAGGAGACAAAGGGTCCAGATCCAGGTCATCTCTTTCCTGCTTTGTGTTTCGGTGCCCCCACCTGTCTCATAGGTAAATACATTGCGGTCCCACTCAGCCCTGGTGAATATGGGTCCTGCTCTAGGGGGGTGTCCTGTAGCTGCTGTTCTCTAAAGGCAGCTTTGCAGGAGGTAATACAAGTAACAACTCTGAGCCCCAGCTTCCAGCTCAGTAATATGAGATAAGAATGCTTTACCCACAGGGTCTCTGAGAACATTCAGTGATACACATGAGCAAGCCTATGAACCTTTGATTACTGTGGGATCATGAATGTCTGTGTGAATTCAGGCTACTTACAACTTTTCCTTGTTGTTATTAAGGGATAAAGGAAGAAAGGAGGAGAAAAAGCCCTGTGAGAAGTCCATTATAACATGTCGTTATAACCAGGACACAATAGTATCAGTGTCATTGTTACTAACCTAGTGCTTAGCATGGTCCCGGGCACATATGTGTAAGGAAAGTGTAGTGATTGATGGATCTGTCTTTCCCTGTGAAGCTCTTCATGCTGGTAGGCGAGCTCATGTCATGTGTCTGAAGGAAGTTCTGAGGATCTGTGTCCTGATGGCTGCTGAAGCTTCTATTCAAGATTCAAGGTCAGGAGTCTTCAGGAGATCCCAATACTTCACATCCCTGGTAGAATATGAATCCTGGCTCAAGTGAGTTCATATATATGAAGAAAAGCATAATATAATAGTTCACGTAAGGATCATAAACTAACTTAAAGAAGCTTCTTTGATCTCATCATGAAAGAAGAGGTTTAGTAGGTGGAATTTCATTCCATCAGGAGCTACATGCTGTGTAGTAGCCCTTATACCCCTATCTTAGAGATACTTATTATTTTTTTTTACTGAAAAACAATAAATTGTCTAGATGGTGAATGAAGTTGGTCTTTAATATTCATTTACAATAAACATACCTAAATCATTCTTTGCCGGAAGCCGGAGCCGGCTCAGGTAGGTCCAGGGGTCCCTGAAGGATGGACAGTGTCGACGAAAGAGAGAGTGAGAGATGCCCCAGAGATTCTTTCTGATCACCAGGCAGGCATCTCTGTCCTGTCGGTTTTTGTGTCTTTATTTAAAGGTTCAGCAACAAGATGAAGTCAGAGAAAGGAATTTCCTACAATGGGAGGCCTTTTGTGATAACAATAGTAGAATTATTCCGACCAAGGAAATAACAGAATGTTCTTAGTGAAAAATAGGATAACATATAGGTCAAATTGTATATAGATAAGTTAGGAGTATTTTGTTTGGCTCTCAAGAGGATGAATGTTTCTGAATTGGTTTGTTTGTGGAGACTAACATGG
>NW_024082184.1:236414-299626 GCF_003009895.1 Hyaena hyaena
TCAGTCTTCAGTTTGTTTCTCAGCACTCAAGAGTCTCTCATGGTTTGCCTCTCTCCCTTTCCCCCACCATTTCCCGCTTTCTTCTCCCCCGTAGTCCTCAGTTAAGTTCCTCCTAATCCTCCTATACGTGCAAACATATATTTTTCCTTCTCTGCCTGACTTATTTCGCTAAGCATAACACCCTCAAGGTCCATCCATGTTGCTACACATGGCCAGATTTCATTGTTTCTCATTGCCATGTAGTATTCCATGGTATAGATAAACCACATCGACTAGAATTTATTTTCAATTGAAGTGTAGTTGACAAACAATATTACATTAGTTTCAAGTGTACAGCATAAGATTTCCACAAGTCTGTAAGTTATATTATATTTACCACAAGTATAGCTACTATCTGTCACCATGCAACCCTATTATAATACCATGGACTATATTCCCTGTGTTCTACCTTTCATCCTTATGACATTTGTTCCATCAATGGAAGCCTATACCTCCCACACCTCTTTGAAATTTAATATTAAAAAAAATATCTATTACCCTAAAGTTTGCCCTATTATAATGATATTCAGCCTCTTTCCATAAAATAACCAGTTCTCTTAAACATCATTGATTATTTTCCTAATAAATATTATTTCAACACTTCAAAAGGAAGTGGAAATCAACTTTCTCCAAAAATTTGGATAGATTTCATTGCAAATGACGTTGCTATTTTGGTTATATATAGTGTAGACCAACTTGATTGGATGTAGTGTGGGTCTGTTAATGGTAGAAGAACACAATTGTGTGAAGCTTTTACATAATTCATCTAAATGCATCAAAGAATTATGAGTATACAAATATATGTCAAACACTTTATGACGTATGGTTGACATGTAATACACTGTACAGGGGTGCCTGGGTGGCTTAGTCAGTTGAGTATTCACCTTTGGCTCAGATCATGATCTCACGGTTCGTGGGTTTCAGCCCCGTGTCAGGCTCTGTGCTGACAGCTCAGAGCCTGGAGCCTGCTTCATATTCTGTGTCTCCCTCTCTCTCTGACCCTCCTCTGCTCATGCTCTCTCCCTTTCTCTCTCCCTCAAAAATAAATAAACATTTAAAAAAATTTTAAAATACACTGTACATTTAAAGTATATATGCTTTAATAAGTTTAGATATGCATGTGTACATATACATATATGTATATCTATGAATTTAATTCGACCGTCAAGATAATGGACATATTAGTCACCACAAAAAAACTTCTTCAATCCCTTTTTAATATCCCCATCTGCCTCTTTCTAATGTACCTGTCTATGTCACCTTACCTCCTTCTTAGGCAATCATTGATATTTTGTCACTGTGGGTAAGTTTTCTTATAATTTTATGTGAATGAAATCCTACAATGTGTTCGTTTTTGTCAGTCTTCTTTTGTTCCACCTAATTATTTCTAGATATTTGCATTTGTTATATGTAAGAATATTTCCTTCATTCTTATCATTGATTAGTATTTCATTAAGTGGATATACTGCAATTTAATCTTTCCATTCACCTGGTGATAAATATTTGGGTGGTTTCCATTTGGGAACCTTGTAAATAAAGCTTCTATGAAGATTTAGGTATACGTTTTTGTTTTAATGTATGGTTTATTTCTCTAATACTTAGGTGTGTATACTCAGAGGAGTTATAAGCATTGTAAGAAAGTGCTCAATCTTTTTCCAAAGTGGTTGTCCCATTTTATGTTGCCACCAAGACTGAGTGTATGAGAATTCCATTATCTATAACCCCACCAGACTTGGCATGGTCAGTGTTTTTATTTTAGCAATATTTAGAGGAGTGTAGTGGGATTACATTTCTTTACTGACTAATGATATTCTGCATCTTTTCATGTGATTATTTTACAAGTGTATATGTATTTTGATGTAGTATATTTTCTTTTTTAATTTATTTTTATAGAGAGACTGTGGGTGGGGAGGGGCAGAGAGAGAGAGGGAGAGAGAGAATCCCAAGCAGGATCTGCACTGTCAGCAAAGACCCTGATTCAGGGCCTGATCCCACAAACTGTGAGATAATTACCTAAGACAAAATCAAGAGTTGGACGATTAACTGACTGAGCCACCCAGGTGTCTCAGGTGTAATATATTTTCAAATATGTTGCCCAGTTCTTCGGAGTAAAGATGGCAAAGTAGTAAGAGAACTCTGAGATTTTCTAGTCCCTAAAACACATCTAGATCAGCATTAAACAATTTTGAATACCTAGGAAATTACTGTGAAGATTAATGCAGGAATCTGTATAACTTGAGGGAGAAATCTTGGCAGCTTCTCTCAATCAGCACAGTGAAACCCACCTAGAATCTTGCTTCCTGTATTTGATTTTTTTTATTCTATTAATTTTTCCCTGAAAAATGACAAGATGGAGGCATTCACCCCAAAAGACAGAACAGAAAGAAATGACGGCCAACACAGATATAAATAGGATGTCTGAATTAGAATTTAACCATGATTATAAGAATACTAGGCGGGGTTGAAAAAAGCATAGAAGACACTGGAGAGTCACTTTAATTATCTAAACTAATTAAAAGTGCTATAACTGAGATGCAATATTGAATGGAAGCCATGACAGTAAGGATAGATGAAAAAGAGCAGTGAAGGAGCAAGATGGCAGTAAAGTAGGAAGCTCCGAGTATTTCACTTGTGCGGATCTCTCAAACAGAGAAGGCCTGAAGTTGTAAGACACTGAGGGACAGGAGTTTGGGAAGAGAAAGAGACAGAGTACACTGGGAAAGAAACCTCATAAGTGCGTGAGTGCGAACTGGGGAAGATAAAAGCGGGACGGGACCCAGAGATACCGAGGGAGGGGAGGGAACACAGCTTGCGTGCTACTGCAGTGAGTGATTAACCGGCGAGTGGTGGTGAGCTGCCACAAGTCCAGGGGAAAGGAAAGAAGCTGAGATTGCTCATAGAACCGTCCCTGGAGAAAAGAAAAATCTCGGCTTAGAAAGAGAGTGTTTTTTTAGCTCTGGCTGGGATGCTGACTTTCAACTAGGTGCCCTGGTCCCAGAAGGCGCCAGGAAAAACTGAACTGCCGTGCACCTGGCACCATGAATGGCGGTGGTGGACCAGTGAAGTGGCAGCAACGCCTGTGGCAGTGGTCCCAGAGCCTGGTGAAGCAGCAGCGGGATGCGATATAGCAGCCTGCTGAAGCAGTGGCGATGGCGGCGTCGACCATATGAAGCTGTGCTGGCGTCGGGTGAAACAGCAGCTGCCCAGTGAAGCGGCAGCAACGCCTGCGGCAAAGGTCCTGGCACCCAGTGAAGCAGCGGCAACACGCGCGACAGCAGATCCCTGAAGCGGCGGTGGCGGGCTGCAGCGACGCGGACTCAGCTGACCTAAAGTTGCTATGTTCCCCGAACGCACTTGGATTGTATCCCTGCTTGACCCCAGTAGATCTGAGGCTGCAACACTTCCCCAACCCCCACTCAACACCTGGTAACAGGGAAGCAGCAACCTGCCGGACTGTTCAGGGCGGTATAACAAAGCCCACGTACTGGGACCTCGAAAGGAGGCAGGGCGTGGGGCAGAGAACTCAGACGACCTTGGCTGCATCCTCAGCACAGGAACATCGGACTGAAGAAGTGATTTGCAACGCTTGGTTGAGAAGGGACTAGGGCGACGTCATTCTTCTCCCCACAACCACCAAGGAGGGGCCTCAGGGAGGCCAGCAGACACAGTGGAGACAACACCTGCCTACACCAAAGCACGCCCATTCCTTCCAGATACTGTTTTGTTGTTATTTTAGCTGTTTTTTTTTTTTTTTACCTGAGCCTGGGTTTGCATGTTTACTCGTTTTGTCTGTGTGTTTGTGTACCTGTGTTCCCTCTGTGGTTGTCTGTTTTCTATTTCCAGGGCTGCCTCAAGAAACAAGACAAACTACACATGGTGCAGAGTCCCAAATACCACTACCAGTAGGGAAACAAAATAACCAAACGCTCAACAAGAGAAACCAAGAGACACCATCCAAAGAACACTTCCTGAATAGACAAGCCCTCAACAGTCAAAGAGCCCTCTCTAATACAGCAGAACTTGCAGGGGCTGAGTGTACAACAATCTTTCAAAATTAACAAGAGAGAGAAAGCTAACCAAAATGACGAAACGGAAGAACTCTCCTCAAAAGAAACTCCAGGAAGTTTGACAGCTAGACAACTGCTCAAAACAGATATAAGCAACATAACTGAACAAGTATTTAGAACAATAATCCTAAAATTAATTGCCAGGCTGGAAAAAAGCATGGAGGACATGAGAGAAACAATGGCTACAAACAACATGAAGCTTAAAAATAGTTACGGTAATTTAAAAATGAGATAAATGAGATACACAATAAACTGGAGGCGTCCAATGCACGGATTGAAAAGGCAGAAGGGAGAATAAGTGATTGCGAGGATATTATTGAAAAAGAAGAAACTGAGGAAAAAGAGATAAACTGATCCAGGAACATGAAAGAAGAGTTCGAGAGCTCAGCATTACAATCAAACGGAACAATATCCGTATCATAGGACTCCCAGAGGAGGAAGAGAGAGGGAAAGGTGCTGAAGGAGTCCTGGAACAAATTATAGCAGAGAACTTCCCCAACCTGGAGACGGAAGTAGAAGTTGAAATTCAAGAGGCACAGAAAACTCCCCTTAGGTGTAATTTGAATTAATCTTCTGCACGACATATCATAATGAAACTGGTAAAATATAAGCACAAAGAGAGAATTTGAAAGCAGTTAGGGAGAAAAGGGCCCTAACATACAAGGGAAACCTATCAGAGTGGTGACAGACCTATCTACTGAAACTTGGCAGGCCAGAATGGAATGGCAGGAGATCTTCAATGTGATGAACAGAAAAAATAAGCAGCCAAGAATCCTCTATCCAGCAAGCCTGTCAGTCAAAATAGAAGGAGAGATAAAAGTCTTTCCAAATAAACAAAAATTGAAAAAAATTTGTCACCACTAAGCCAGGCTTACAAGAAATCCTGAGGGGGACTCTCTGAGGGAAGTATTGCAAGGAACGAAGACACCAGAGACACCACCACAAGCATGAACCCCACAAAAGACACAATGACTATAAACCCACATATATCAATAATAACACTGAATGTAAATGGGCTGAATGCTCCAATCAGAAGACATAGGGTAGCAAAATGGATAAAAAAACAAAATCCATCTATTTGCTGTCTACAAGAAACGCATTTTAGACTGGAAGATTGCTTCAGATTAAAAGTAAGGGTATGGAGAAATATCTATCATGCTACGGGAAATCAAAAGAAAGGTGGAGTAGCTCTACTTATATCAGACAAACTGCACTTTTAATTAAGACAATAACAAGGGATGAAGAAGGGCATTATATAATAATTACAGGGTCTATCCATCAGGTAGAACTAACAATCATAAATGTCTACGCACCGAATATGGGAGCACCTAAATATTTAAAACAATTTTCACAAACAGAAACAACCTTATAGAGAAGAACGTGCTAATTGCAGGGGACTTTAATACTCCACTTACAGCAATGGATAGGTCAACCAGACAGAAAATCACGAAGGAAACAATGGACTTGAATGACACATTGGACCAGATGGATCTACAGATATATTTAGAACTCTACATCCTGAGTCCAGGGAATTCACTTTATTTTCAAGTGCGCATGGCACATTCT
This sequence comes from Hyaena hyaena, assembly GCF_003009895.1. NCBI lineage: Eukaryota > Metazoa > Chordata > Mammalia > Carnivora > Hyaenidae > Hyaena > Hyaena hyaena. The sequence continues at coordinate 242,087 of NW_024082184.1, forward strand.
ATAAGATAAATCCCATACTGGGACATAGAGCACCCCTCAATAAATATAAAAGAATTGAGATCATCCCATGCACACTTTCAGATCATAATGCTTTGAAACTTGAAATCAATCACAGGAAGAAGTCTGGAAGACCTCCAAAAACATGGAGGTTAAAGAACACCCTACTAAAGATGAATGGGCCATTCAGGCATTAGAGAAGAAATTAAAAAATATATGGAAACAAACGAAAATGAAAATACAACAATCCAAACTCTATGGGATGCGGCAAAGGAAGTCCTAAGAGGAAAGTACATTGCACTCCAAGGCTATTTCAAGAAATTAAAGAAAGCGCAAGTGAAAAATGTAACAACTCACCTAAAGGAACTAGAGGCAGAGCAACAAGAGCACCCCAAACCCAGTAGAAGAAGAGAAACTGTAAAAATCAGGGCAGAAATAAACAACATAGAGACCAAAGAAACAATTGAACAGATCAATGAAACCAAGAGTTGGTTCTTTGAAAAAATAAAATTGACAAACCTCTAGCCAGGCTTCTCGAAAAGAAAAGAGAGAGCACACAAATAGACAAAATTATGAATGAAAATGAACTGATTGCAACCAACCCCTCAGCAATACAAGCAATTATCAGGGAATACTATGAAAATTATATGCCAACAAATTGGACAACATAGAAAAAGTGGACAAATTCCTAAACAAACACTCACTACCAAAAGTCACACGGGAAGAGATAGGAAATATGAACAGACCTGTAACTAGTGAAGAAATCAAATCAGTTATCAAAAATCTCCCAACAAATAAGACCCCGGGACCTGATGGCTTCCCTGGAGAATTCAACCAGACATTTAAAACAGAATTAATCCCAATTCTTCTCAAGCTAGTGCAAAAAATAGAAATCGAAGGAAAACTCCCGGACTCATTTTATGAAGCCAGCATCACTCTGATTCCCAAGCGAGACAGAGATCCAGCAAAAAAAGAGAACTACAGGCCAATATCCTTGATGAATACGGATGCAAAAATCCTCAACAAGATTCTTGCAAATCGAATCCAGCAGCAAATAAAAAGAATCATCCACCAAGATCAAGTGGGATTCATTCCTGAGTTACAGGGCTGGTTCAACATTCGCAAATCAATCAATGTGATCCATCACATCAATAAAAGAAAAGATAAAAACGATATGAATCTGTCAATAGATGCAGAAAAAGCATTTGACAAAATACAGCATCCCTTCTTAATGAAGACTCTAGAGAAAGTCAGGATAGAAGAAACCTACTTAAACATCTTTGTATAAGTAGCCATCTTATGATGAAGCCTCTATGAGAAGCCTTCAGCTAACATAATCCTCAACAGGGAAAAACGGAGAGCTTTCCCCCTGAGATCAGGAACACGACAGGGATGTCCACTCTCACCACTGTTGTTTAACATAGTGCTGGAAGTCCTAGCATCAGCCATCAGACAACAAAAGGAAATCAAGGCATCAAAATTGGCAAAGAGGAAGTCAAAAGTTCACTTTTCACAGATGACATGATACTCTACATAGAAAACCCGACAGACTCCACCAGAAGCCTACTAGAACTGATCCAAGAATTCAGCCAAGTTGCAGGGTACAAAATCATCGTTCAGAAATCGGTTGCATTTTTATACACCAACAATGAAACAACAGAAAGAGAAATCAAGAAACTGATCCCATTCACAATTACACAAAAAACCATAAAATACCTAGGAATAAACCTAACCAAGGATACAAGAGATCTGTATGATGAAAACTATAGAAAACTTATGAAGGAAATTGAAGAAGACACAAAGAAATGGAAAAATATTCCATGCTCATGGATAGGAAGAATAAATATAGTTAAGATGTCGTTATTACCCAAAGCAATCTACACATTCAATGCAATCCCAATCAAAATTGCACCAGCATACTTCTCAAAACTAGAACAAACTATCCTAAAACTTGTAAGGAACCACAAAAGACCCCGAATAACCAAAGTAATACTGAAAAATAAAACCAAAACGGGAGGTATCACCATCCCAGACTTTAGCCTCTACTGCAAAGCTGTCATCATCAAGACAGTATGGTATTGGCACAAAAACAGACACATACACCAATGGAACAGAATTGAGAACTCAGAAGTGGAACCAAAAGTATACAGCCAACTAATCTTTGACAAAGCAGGAAAGAATATCCAATGGAAAAGACAGCCTTTTTAACAGATGGTGTTGGGAGAACTGGACAGCAACATGCAGAAGAATGAAACTAGATCATTTTCTCACACCATGCACAAAAATCAACTCAAAATGGATAAAGGACCTGAACGTGAGACAGGAAACTATCAACACCCTAGAGGAGAAAGCAGGAAACAACCTCCTTGACCTCCACCGCAGCAACTTCTTACTTGACACATCCCCAAAAGCAAGGGAATCAAGAGCAAAAATAAACTGTTGGGACCTCATCAAGATTAAAAGCTTCTGCACAGCCAAGGAAACAACCCAGAAAATTAATAGGCAACCAACGGAATGGGAAAAGATAGTTGCAAATGACATATCAGATAAAGGGTTAATATCCAGAATCTATAAGGAACTCACCAAACTACACGCCCGAAAAACAAACAACCCAGTGAAGAAATGGGCAGAAGACATGAACAGACACTTCTCCAAAGAGGACATCCAGATGGCCAACAGACACATGAAACGATGCTCAGCATCCCTCCTCATCAGGGAAATACAAATCAAAACCACACTGAGATACCACCTCACGCCAGTCAGAGTGGCTAAAATGAGCAAATCAGAGAACTCTAGATGCTGGCGAGGATGTGGAGAAACGGGCACCCTCCTACACTGTTGGTGGGAATGTAAACTGGTACAGCCCCTCTGGAAAACAGTGTGGAGGTTCCTCAGGAAACTAACAATAGAACTCCCCTATGACCCAGCAATAGCACTGCTAGGAATTTACCCAAGGGATACAGAAATGCTGATGCATAGGAGCACATGTACCCCAATGTTCATAGCAGCACTCTCCACAATAGCTGAAACATGGAAAGAGCCTACGTGTCCATCAACGGACGAATGGATCAAGAAGATGTGGTTTATCTATACCATGGAATACTACATGGCAATGAGAAAGAATGAAATCTGGCCATGTATAGCAACATGGATGGACCTTGAGGGTGTTATGCTGAGCGAAATAAGTCAGGCAGAGAAGGACAAATATCATATGTTTGCACCTATAAGAGGGTTAGGAGGAACTTAAAGGAGGACCATGGGGGAGAAAAAGTGGGGAAATGGTGGGGGAAAGGGAGAGAGGCAAACCATGAAAGACTATTGAATGCTGAAAACAAACTGAGGACTGATGGATGTGGGGGGGGAAGGGGGAGATGTGCATGGAGGAGGGCACTTGTGTGGATGAGCACTGGGTGTTATATCGAACCCAATTTGACAATAAACTATTTGTAAAAAAAAAAAAAAAAAAAAAAAAACAACCCTATAATAATAAAAAAAATAAATGTAAATGACCTGAATGCCCCCAATCAAAAGACATATAGTATCAGAATGGATTAAAAAACAGCACCCATCTATATACTACTTATAATACACTCATTTTAGACCTACAGACACCTACAGATTGTAAGTAAAGGGATGGAAAACCACCTGTCACGCAAATGGACATCAAAAGAAAGCCAGAGTAGCCATATATAGCAGACTAACGAGATTTTGAAACAGACTGTAACAAGAGATGAAGAAGGGCATTATATCATAACTAAGGGGTTTATCCATCAAGAAGCTCTAACTGTAAATATTTATGCCCCAACATGAGATAACCCACATATATAAATCAATTAATAGCAAACATAAAGAATATCATTGATAATAATACAATAAAAGTAGAGAACGTTAACACCACACTTACAGCAATAGACAGATCATCTAAGCAGAAAAATCAACAAGGAAACAATGGTTTTGAGTGACACATTGGGCTGGATGGACTTAACAGATATATTCAGAACATTTCATCCTAAAGCAACAGAATACAGATTTCCTCCAGTGTCCATGGAACATTCTCCAGAATAGATCAAATATTGGGTTACAATTCAGCACTCAACAGGTACAAAAAGAATGAGATCATACCATGAATATGTCAGACTGCAATGCTATGAAACTTGATGTCAGCCACAAAAGAAAAACTTGGAAAGACTACAAATACATGGAGACTAAAGAACATTCTATTAAAGAATGAATGAGTAAACTGAGGAAATTAAAAGTTACCTGGAGAGGAAGGAAAATGAAAACACAACAGTTTAAAACCTTTGGGATGCAGGGGCGCCTGGGTGGCTTAGTCGGTTAAGCGTCCGACTTTCGCTTGGGTCATGGTCTCGCGGTTCGTGGGTTCGAGCCCCGCGTCAGGCTCTGTGCTGACTGCCAGCTCAGAGCCTGGAGTCTATTTCAAAGTCTGTATCTCCCTCTCTCTCTCTGGTCCTCCCCTGCTCACGCTGTCTCTCTCTCTCCTAGAAATAAAAATTAAAAAAAAATAATAAAATCTTTGGGATGCAGCAAAGACAGTCATAAGAGTGAAGTATACAGCAATTCAGACCTTCCTAAAAAAGGAAGAAATGTCTCCAATACACAACCTAATCTTACACCTAAAGGACGTGGAAAAAGAACAGGAAATACAGCCAAAACCCAGCAGAAGAAGAGAAATAATAAAGATTGGAGAAGAAATCAATAATATTGAATAAAATCCCACAGCACAACAGATCAACGAAACTGGGGACTAGGTATTATTTAAAAGTTTTTTTAATGTTTTATTTATTTCTGAGAGAGAGAGAGAGAGACAGCGTGAGCAGGGGAGGGTCAGAGAGAGAGGGAGACACAGAATCTGAAGCAGGCCCCAGGCTCTGAGCTAGCTGTCAGCAAAGAGCCCGACGCAGGGCTTGAACCCACGAGCCATGAGATCATGACCTGAGCCAAAGTTGGACGCTTAACCAACTGAGCCACCTAGGCGCCCCTAGGGGCTGGATGTTTTAAAGAATTAACAAACAAAAGTCCCTCTCCTGCTCTCTCTCTCTCTCTCAAAAATAAATAAATAAACATAAAAAAATAAAAAGATAATAAAGAATTAACAAAATTGATAAACCCCTAGCAAGAGTTCTCAAAATGAAAAGGAACCAAATAAATCAAAATACAAATGACAGAGGAGAGATAACAACCAACACTGCAGAAAAACAAACAATAATAAGAATATTATGAGCAATTATATGCCAAAAAATGGGCAATCTGGAAGAAATGGAAAATTCCTAGAAACATAAAATACCAAAAATAAAACAGGAAGAAATAGAAAATTTTAACAGACCCATAACCAGTAAAGAATTTCAATCATAATCAAAAAGCTCCCAAACAAAAAAGAGTCCAGGGTCAGATGGCTTCCCAAGGGAGTTCTACCAAATGTTTAGGAAGAATTAATGCTTATTTTTTAAAAGCTGTTTCAAAAAATAGAAATGGAAGGAAAACTTTCAAACTATTCTGGGAGGACATTACCTTAATTCCAAAACCAGACAAAAACCTCACTAAAAAGAAGAATTACAGACCTATTTCCCTGATGAACATGGATGCAAAGATTCTCAACAAAATACTAACAAATCAAATCCAAAAATACATTAAAGAATTATTCACCACAATCAAGTGGGATTTATTCTGGGACTACAGGGCTGGTTCAATATCTGCAAATCAATCAACATGATACATTACGTTAATTTTAAGAAGGGGGAAAAACATCATCCTCTCAATAGATGCAGAAAAAGCATTTGACAAAATACAGCATCCTTTCTTAATAAAAACCCTTGAGAAATTCAGGATAGAGAGAATATATTTAAACATCATAAAAGCCATTTATGAAAAGCCCATAGCTAATACCATCCTCAACGGGGAAAATTGAGAGCTTCCCCCTAAGGTCAGGAACACAGGGGGATATCCACTCTCACCATTGTTGTTCAACATAGTGTTGGAAGTCCTAGCCTCAGCAATCAGGCAACACAAAGAAAAGAAAAACATACACATTGGCAAGGAAGACATCAGACTTTCACTCTTCACAGACAATATGATACTCTACATGGAAAAAGATCAAAAGACTCCACTAAAACACTTCTAGAACCAATACATGAAAATCAGCAAAATCACAGGATATAACATCAATGTACAGAAATCTGTTTGCCTTTCTATGCACCAATACTGAAGCAACAGAAAGAGATATCAAGGAATCTATCCCATTTACATTTGCACCAGAAACCATAAGATACCTAGGAATAAACCTAACCAAAGAGAAAAAAAGATCTGTATGCTGAAAACTATAGAAATCTTATGAAAGAAACTGAAGAAGACACAAAGAAATGGAAAAACATTCCATGCTCATGGATTGGAAGGACAAACATTGTTAAAATATCTATACTATCCAATCTACACATGCAATGCAATCCCTCTCAAAATAACACCAGCATTCCTCACAAAGCTAGAACAAGCAATTCTAAAATTTGTACGGAACCAGAAAAGACCCTGAATAGCCAAAGTAATATTGAAAAAGAAAACCAAAACGGGAGGCATCACAATCCCAGACTTTAACCTGTACTACAAAGCTGTCATCATCAAGACAGTTTGGCATTGGCACAAAAACAGACACATAGACCAATGGAATAGAATAGAGAACCCAGAATTGGAGCCACAAATGTATGGCCAATTAATCTTTGACAAAACAGAAAAGAGTTATCCAATGGAAAAATGCAGTCTCTTTAGCAAATTGTACCAGGAGAACTGGACAACAACATGTAGAAGAGTGAAACTGGGCCACTTTCTTACACCATACACAAAAATAAATTCAAAAAGGATGAAAGACCTAAATGTGAGACAGGAAACCATCAAAATCCTACAGGAGAAAACAGGCAGCAACCTCTTTGATCTCGGATGCAGCAACTTCTTTCTAGAAATATCTCTGGTGGTAAGGGAAATAAAAGCAAAAATGAACTATTGGGAACTCATAAATATAAAAAATCTTCTGCACAGTGATGGAAAAAATCAAACTAAAATGCAACTGACGGAATGGGAGAATATAGTTGCAAATTACATATCGGATAAAGACTTAGTATTCAAAATCTATAAAGAACTTAACCAAACTCAACTCCCCAAAAAACAAGCTAGCCAGTTAAGAAAAGGGTAGAACACATAAATAGATACTTTTCCAAAGAAAACATCCAGATGGCTAACAGACATATGAAAATATACAAATCAAAACTACAACGAGATACCACCTCACACCTATCAGAATAGCTGAAATCAACAACTCAGGAAGCAACAGATTTGGCGAGGATGCAGAAAAAGAGGAAACCTTTTGCACTGTTGGTGGGAATGCAAACTGGTGTGGTCACTCTGAAAAAAACAGTATGGAGGTTTCTTAAAAAATTAAAAATAGAACTACCCTTTGACCCAGAACTTTCACTACTAGGGATTTATCCAAGGGATACAAAAATGCTGATTCGAAGGGGCGCATGCAACCCAATGTTTATAGCAGCGCTATCAACAGTAGCCAAATTACGGGAATAGCCCAAATGTCCATCGACCGATGAATGGATAAAGAAGATGTGGTATATGTATATGTATATACACACATAGCATTTATCACAGCAGTGACAATTTCTCAGAGCAATATTTTGCAGTGTTCAGAGTACAGGCCTTACATATCTGTGGACCTACATGTGCTACATATATTATCTCTATATAGTTCATACTTTTTGATGCTGTTGTCAATGGCTGTATTTTTATTAAAGTTTTTTCTGAACTATCAGTAGCCAAATATTGCAGGGGATTCTTTTTGGTGAAAGCACAAGTTACTCTAGGCAAGAAAAGATACCTGAAACTTAACACCCATGTTATTCAGGGTTCTCCAGAGGAACAGAACCTATAGGATGTTGATATGTGGATAGAGAAATATTTAAAGGAATTGACTCATGAAAGTGTGGAGCCTTGGCAAAATCTGATGGGGGAGGTCAGGAAACAGTTACAGTTTGAATATGAAGGCAGTCTGTCTTCATGAGGTACTGATGTTGTAGTGAAGTCAAAGGCAGTCTCCTGGAAGAATTCCTTCTAAGGGGAAATGGTTCCTTGTTCTATGCAGGTTTTCACCTGATTAGATGTGGCCTACCAAGCTTATGGAGGATTAATTGCTTTACTCAAAATCTACCTATTTTAATGTACATATATTTCAAAAACATTCTCACAGAAGCATTCACAGTAATGTTTGATCAAATATCTGGGTACTGTGTCCCTGCCAAGTGGAAACATCATCACAATATTAGCTTTCAGATGTAATTGGCAATGTACTAATCCCAAGCCATAAAATGTCCCACAGAAAATTTTATAGGCTATCTTCAGAAAATCAGTCACTAACTAGTTTAGTAGCTTTCAACTTTTTTTGGTGTGGCTAGAATTTACTTGTGGAATTTTCTTTTATTCCCAAACAAACCCACCCACCCACTTCAGTGAATTACTAGGTTCAGAGTAGTGCTTAACTTTTTACGTTTCATGTGAGATGGAGCCTCCCAGAATGAAAAAGAGGATGCATGACCTGATGGGTGTGTAGCAAGAATTGTTCTTGTTTGAGCTGCGATTCCCTTTCTGTTTGAATCTCGAGAAAATATGAGGACTGTGCAGGTAACTTACCTGAAACTGCTACTTAAAAAATAGTTTAAATTCTCCTTCTGGTGACTCTAGTAATGAAAATAAGAAAAGGGGAGGACTTAATAATATACAGAACTTAGCAAAATTTCAGTTTATGGAAAAAGCATCGTCAATTATTCATATTTTCTATGCGCACTCAACCTTAATTCTAACTATAGTAAATTCTTGTTTTCTTGTGATCCAAATACCCTGTATTTTACCTTTAATTTTTATTAGTGTTTTAAAGCCCCTTTACTCAAATAATGCATTTCATTACTGAAAATGTAGCAACTATAGATGAGCAAAGTGAAACTCTCCGTGCTGTTCATTTTGAGCCTACAGAATGACATAAGAACAAATATGTCAAGACCGTATTCAATAAACCCTTTGAAGAGTGAATATGCAGAGTCAGCACAGACTTATCAAACTTCTATGTCATTTAATACTGTCAAGTGGCAATCACTGCCAGGTTCTCAAGTGCCTTTCGGATCATGAAAAACAAGTTAATGTGAGGTCTTTATCTGGTGTTCAAAATATATCAAAATTATTGACAAATCAATGGTGCTGTCCTGTGTATGGATACTCAGTCGAAAATAAAAGACTCCATTTCTGGATGAGAGTTCACATATCTATGTGAGAAGGAAGAGGAGACAATTGTTGGTAGGCACATAGTCAAGGGTTTCCCAAGAATAATTCCATCTGGATTTTGTGTCTCAGGGAACAAGCATAGTGCCATTTGCATACCAAGTTGTGAATGTAAATCTTCACGTTAGATGCTATCATCCAGAACAAAAAACTCCTGACTGCAAATTAAATCATCCTGATTCTCATTTAAAAAACAAAATGAGGTGTGTCTGTTTGTGTGTGCATTTCTGTGTCTCCTCCAGCTTTATCACCTACAATACATGCTCACAGTTGTAGCTTACTCTCGGTTCAGACCAGAGTTGGACCCCATTCTCAAGTTTAGATAGCGAGAACATGTGGCTCTTTATATCCTAGAAAACCGGTTGCAGAGGGAATGTTGAAGTGACGGGGAAATCCAGAAGGCTGACTGATTTCACGGAGTCCAGCTGCCAATCTATATTCTTCCTCTCCTTTTTGGAGCCCCTTGGTCTGAGAATCTCAAAGGTGCTATCCAGGATCTAATCACCAGGTAGTATCATATTTATCTTTGTTTTTTGTTCTTTTTAAGTAAAAAGTAATGCATCTTGCAAAGAGTACAAAAATATCATCAAATAGTTTGTTTACTCTGATAGCAATTCTGCTTGGAATATTTATATGTATTAAAGAAAATCCATTATATTTTGATCCCAAACTCCATTGTGTTCATTGATTATTTCTTCCCTAATCAGTATAAGCTTATATAAAATGTGGACTGTATAGAAGGTCCCTATCAGAGAATAACACATTCACCTTCCATTACCCTACCATTCTGTAGGCTGTGTGGACCCTCTCCCACCCCTTATCTGTCACCCTCTGTCCTTAACACAGGACACCGTTGCCCAAACCCTGCTACGACACCATGTCCTCTCTCAGTCACCTACCCACTTGTTGTGCCCTGCACTGACCTTTGTACACCGGCTACAGACTGCCAAACCACACCACTGCTACCAGGTGTTTCATCTTCTGCAGACCCAGGAGTATGTTTTTATCATCTTTTATACCTATAAGATTTTTTTTCAGAGATGATTAGAATCGTTTTGTATATGTTCAAAACCTAGGTTTTAAAGGAGGTTGTTAATTTTTTCACACTTTGAAGATGTGTCTTAAGATAGAAGTGTGGGGCGCCTGAGTGTTTCAGTCAGTTGAACGTCCAACTCTTGATTTTGGCTCAGGTCACGATCTCATGGTTCCTGAAATTGAGTCCTGTGTTGGGCTCTGCACTGACAGCACGGAGCGTGCTTGGGATTCTCTCTCTCTCTCTCTCTCTCTCTCTGCACCCCCTTCCCGTGCTTCTCTCAAAATAAATAAACCTTGGGGCGCATGCGTGGCTCATCGGTTAAGCGTCGACTTCAGCTCAGGTCATGATCTCATGGTTCATGAGTTTGACCAGTGTGCTGACAGCTAGCTCGGAGCCTGGAGCCTGTCTTCGGATTCTGTGTCTCCCTCTCTCTCTGACCTTCCCCTGCTCATGCTGTCTCTATTTATCTCTCAAAAATAAATAAAGCATTAAAAAAATAATAAATAAATAAATATTGAGAGAGAGGTTTGATGATAGTGGTATGTTGCTTCCATCTAGTGACAAAAGTCTGAACTGCAGCTTGAACATTGAGAAGCAGGAAAGAGGGACCCGGATTCAGGGAGAGTCTGTGGAAGTCAGGACTGAATGGGGAGAATTCCTTTGTAGAGCATATTTATGGCCTCAGTTTGGACACTTCATATAAATGGAATCATACAATATGTATTCTTTTACATATTCAGTGTCCTTCCCTTGGCATAATATTTTCAAGGTTCATCCATATTGTAGCACATATCAGTAATTTATATATATTACTGTCAAAGAATTACCATATTTTAATTATGCATTCATTAATTTGTGGACTTTTGGGTTTTTACACATTTGGCCATTATGAATAACGAAGTTTTTTTGTAGACATATGTTGTCATTTCTCTTGGCTGTGTACCTAGGAGTGGAATTGCTGGGTCATATGTTAACCCTCTGCTGAAGCATCTCAAGAACTGCCAGACTGCTTTCATGACCCTGAAATCCTTGAGGAGTGTATACACAGTCTGTCATTTTTCTCCTGATTAGACTGCAGTTATGGCTTTTGAGAAACCATGCCACAGAGTTGATATGCTCTTCTCATTATGTAATATCTGCGAAGACACAATACCCATGTAAATCACTGGGCCACTAAGAATATTGACCATCTCCACAGAATTAAGGTGGTGTTTGTCTAGTTTCTCCACTGTATAGTAACTATTTTCCATCATTCACTTTACACTTTATAAGTGAATCACTTAGTTTATGTTGCCCTCAGGGGTGGGAGGTATAATTAAGATTCACCTCATGGAAACAGATTATCTACATATATTATTTTGTGTAACTTAATAAAGATAGTGTGTCTCTTCTCACTCACTATATAAACATTTATATCAGTATTTATTCATTTATGAATATTTTTAGATTATTTTATAGTGGACACATTTCAAAAGAAAGTCTAGACCATGTTTTCTGTGGTGCAGGAAAAGAATTTTCACTAATACTCAGGACACTACAAAAAAGTCCCCTCTCTCCACCATTATAGATCACTAACATTGTGTTATCTAAATATGGTATATTACACAATTCTTTTAGACAATATATTTAACTCTGGCAGAGTTTGGAAGCACAGTTTAATTTTACATGATTGTATTCCATACTTGCTTTCTTTGAGAAAGAAATAAAAAAACACTTAAGACAGGTTATTGAAATGAACACAAAAATATTGCTAACATGTACAAAACATTTTTGCAAAATCCTTTTCAGTGATGCAAAAAGTATGAGGTATATCAGAGAAAATGTGTCCTTCATTTGAAAGCCCATTGTATAAAGCATAGTTTTCCAGTTATCTGACCCTGGCTTAATGGAAGGTATTTCACAACCCCGGCTTGTTTTTACATAACTGATCCACCGCAATACGATCCTTGTATATATTCAAATGATTGATTTCTATCCTGGGAAAATAAAATGCTTCCCTTTGGAGGAAATACTTGTCTCCATTTTAACAATCATTTTACCATTTCTGAAATGTGACAAATAGGTGATTGAGTTGACAAGTGTAATTTCAGTGGAAACATGGGGGAAGGGCCTCCTTTAGATGAGGAATGAAGGCTGAGTTGGAGAGGAGGTGCAGAGGGATTTGAACTGAGTATCAAGAATTCCTAGAATTTTGATGCAAAAGGAAGAATATATGTAAAAAGAGCCATTAGAGATGAACAGAGGGGCTCAGAGCATTAAAGCATATTTTTTTTTACAAATAGTTTATTGTCAAATTAGTTTCCACATAACACTCAGTGCTCATCCCCAAAGTGCCCTCCTCCATGCCCATCCCCCCTCCCCCCCACATCCATCAGTCCTCAGTTTTTGTCAGCATTCAAGAGTCTCTCATGGTTTGCCTCTCTCCTTTTCCCCCACCATTTCCACCCTTCTTCTCCCCCTTGTTCCTCCATCAAGTTCCTCCTAATCCTCCTATACGTGCAAACATATGATATTTGTCCTTCTCTGCCTGACTTATTTCGCTCAGCATAACACCCTCAAGGTCCATCCATGTTGCTACACATGGCCAGATTTCATTGTTTCTCATTGCCATGTAGTATTCCATGGTAGACTTTAACCTCTACTACAAAGCTGTCGTCATCAAGACAGTATGGTATTGGCACAAAAACAGACACATAGACCAATGGAACAGAATTGAGAACTCAGAAGTGGACCCAAAAGTATACAGCCAACTGATCTTTGACAAAGCAGGAAAGAATATCCAATGGAAAAAAGACAGCCTTTTTAACAGATGGTGTTGGGAGAATTGGACAGCAACATGCAGAAGAATAAAGCATATTTTAAAATCATCAATTACAAGAGACTTGAGCAGGCTGAAATCTTAAAGGAGTCATTTCTTCTTTGATTTAACACCTGAATTTAGCACACTACTCTTTCTGTACTTTACTTCCTGTTTACATTTCCAAGAAGCCTAAAAGTTAAACAAAGGGATGGTGTGGAATTTTATCTCAATGCCTATTAACTGGATGGATGGATGGATGGATGGATGGATGGATGCAGGAAGTGTCAAACATATGCTGGGATGTCACGGATTTTTACATTTTTGGACAGAGCTCTTAATGCAGCTTACTGAACTTTTAATGTTGGGTGGCTAAGAGGAAACAGCTTCTTAGGACTCTACAACCAATGGCTGCAAGATGGGAGGCATGTCCTGTGTGGAGACCAGTCTGCATGTCTCAGTTGCTATAGAAACCTGAACTCATTGACAGGATGAGTTAATAGAGACAGTTTAATAGAGACAGTGAGGCCTATCTTGAACTCCAAGTCCTGTCTTCAGGTGTTTGGGAGTCATTTGTGGTTGTGGGCCCAAGCAGTGGGATCTGATTAACCCTGAAGTGTAGGGAGACAAAAGAATCCCAGATTCAAGTAACCTTTTTTCCTGTTTAGGGCTTGGTTTTCTGGCTGTCTCCTAGGAAAATCCATTGGGGACCCTGCTGGCTTCAGTGAGTGTGGGGTTCTACTTCAGGGGATTCCTGGAGCTGCTTTCCTTTAACGGCAGCAGTGCAGGATATAAGACAGGTAACGACTTTGAGCCCTGGCTTCCCCCCTCTATAAAACACAGATGAGAATGATTTACCCATAAGATAGCTAACAATAGTCAGTGATACACATGAGCAAGCCCATGACCCTGTGATTGGTTACTACAAGATCATGAATGCCTGTAGGAGTTCATGGCACTTAATCCTTTTGAACTTTGTTGTTCATGGATAGATGGGAAAAGGAGGAAAAAAAGCTGTGGTGAGAAATCCATTGTAACATGTGGTTGTCACAATTATAACCTAATTGTATCACTCTCATTTTCATTAACTTAGTGTTTGGCATGGTGGGAGAAAACAGTTATACCAGTAAAGCATGGCAATTGTGGGATCTGCTTCTCCCTGTGCAGTTCTTCTTCCTTGTGGTTGAGCTCATATTAAATGCCTGAAGGAGGCAGGTCTTGAGTATCGGTGTCCTGATGGTTGCTGAAGCATCTATTCCAGATTCAAAAGTAGCAGTCCTCAGGAGGTCCCAACACCCACATTTCATAAGGTTCCATTTTCTCTTTTTTTAAGGTATCAATTATGCTTCTTTTATTTTTCCTTTTAGTGGCCACCCTAGAGTTGACAAAGTACATTTACTAATCCAAGTCCTCTTTCAAATAATACTATACTGCTTCATAGGGAGAGCAAGTAGCTTATAATAATGAAATAACCCTAATTTCTTCCTGCATCCTTTGTATCATTGCTGTTATTTCTTTCATTTCATCTGTACAAAAGAATGTATCAGCATACACATTTATATAAAAGCATATGGATATACTATTAGTGTCATAATTGTGAACAAATTGTTATCTGTTAGATCAATTAAGAATAGGAAAAATTAACTTTTTTAACTTTCACTCATTCCATTTTTAAGGCTTTTCTTTTTGTTTATGCGTATCAGATTTCCGAACTATATAATTTTCTATCTAAAGAACTTATTACAACACAAATTGACTGGCAACACATTTCCTCAATTTTTGTTTTTCTGAGAATGTCTTTATATCTCTGTCTCTTATGGAGTATAGTTTGGCAGGTACAGAATTCAAGTTTGGTGGGTTTTTTTCTCTTAACACTTTAAATATTTCATTCCATTATCTTATTGCTTGCATGGTTTCTGAGAAGTCAGATATAATTTTTATCTTTGATCCTCTATAAGTAAGGGAAGTTTTCCCCCTCTGGCTTCTTTAAGGACTTTATCTTTGATTTTCTGTAGTTTGAAAATGAGGTGGCAACATATAATTTTTGAGCATATATCCAGGTTGGTATTCCCTGCTTTTCTTAGGTCTGTGGTTTATTGTCTGACATTAAGTTGGGGGAAATTCTCAGTTATGTCAAAATGTCTTCTATTTCTTCTTTCTCTTTCTAGAATTTCCATGACATGTACATTGCACCCTTTGTAGTTGTCCCATAGTGCTTAAAGATTTTGTTCTCCTTTTGTCAGTCTTCATTGTCCAACGCAATAGCCACTAGCTACCTGTGGCCGTGGAACATTTGAAATGTGGTGAGTGGGACTGAGGCATTGAATTTTTAATTTCATCTCAACTTAATTAACATATTTATAAATAAGCATGTGTGTCTGGTGCTTACTGTATTTTTGGACAGCAGCAGCTACACATTTTTCTATACCTTGCTTTTTTAGCTGAACAATATATCTTGGAGATCACTCCGTAACAATATAGGAAGGGAGTCCTCATTGCTTCTTGCAGGTATGTAGTAATCTAGTATATAGATGTCCTTAGAATATTCAACCTGTTCCTTATTACTGGGCGTCTGTCTTATTTCTGGTCTGCTGTTAGGATTTGTTTTCTTAGGAATGGTTGTATGCTTATGCCTCTTTTCTTTTTACATGATAACTTTGGATAGATTGTTAGAACAGAGATTCTTGATTCTAAGAGAAAATATTTATGTCCCATAAACTAGAAGATTTGAAACATAAGGCATATACAAATGTATCAGCAAGAGGTGAAGTTTGGTCCTATTTCATTATTCCCTTCATTCCACGTACTTTCTGGTCTCTTATTTTCCTTGTAGGTTGACATGGGTGAAGTAATTTGTTAATGAGACTCAGGAAGAAGAATTAATTCAGTAGAGCAAAGAATAATAAAGCGTCAGCTAGACAGAACATGGTAGTCATCAAACCTATATCCCAGCAGCCAGAAATTTCAACTGACCACATAACCTTATGTGATCCCTTTCCTTTGCTGGCCTTCAGCCTCGCACAGAATACTCACTGTAGAAACAGTGGCTAGGGATGTGGGCTTTGGAGTCAGAAGGATGAGGATTTGTCACGGGGAAGCATGCAGGTTGCATGATCTAGCAGAAGCAATTTATTTGCTATGTTCCCTGTAATCTTTGCTATCTTTTATCACCATATATTAATTATAGTAGTATTTATACTACCCATACAAAGTATAAACTTTAGGAGTGAGGATTACATTGCCAGGTATTACAATGTTCCATGAGCCTATAATTTTATAAATTGTGGATAGAATGGATGAAAGGGAGTTCTATAGAAAGCTCATGAGCAGACCCACACATATAACATTATTTCATATGGTACAGGTATGGCATTTCCAATCAGATGCATTGATCAAGAATAAGAATTGGTTAGCTGGTAAAGGGTTTGTTAAAAGGCAAAGTTAAATCGTATCTTATGCTTGTCACTTAATCAGGAGGCTTCATCTACTTTTTAGTATTTTAGATAAAAGCTAAAACCCACAATATCACAGGATCTAATCTGCACATATGGTATGATAATAGTTCTATGAATTGTATATGTAACGCATATATAGTACATGTGCATACATCCATTAACAAAAAATGAAAGTGCACAATGTTAATTTCAATGATTATGGGATTCCCAAGTATTGATTTTTCTAACCAAAGAATAGTTGACACAGGATATTACATTAGTTTCAGGTATACAGCATGGTGATGGCACAAACGTATACCTTATGCTACTCACCACAGTGTAGCTATCAGCTGTCACCATAGAACACTGTTATAATATCATTCATTGTAATCCCTGTGCTGTACATTTCATCCCTGTGATTTATTCCACAACTGAAAGTCTGTATCTTCTGCTCCCCTTCATCCTTTATGTCCTTCCTCCAGTCCCCCTTTGCCAACAATCAATTTGTTCTCTGTATATACGAGTTTGTTTTAACTTTTTGTTTGTTTGTTCATTTGTTTTTTATATTCCACTTATAAGTAAAATCATATGGTATTTTTCTCACTCTGACTTACTTCACTTAGCATAATACCACGTAGGTCCAGCCATGTTGTCACAGAAGATATCATTAGTTTTTTATTGCTGAATAATATTCTATTTTTTATCTGTATCACATCTTTCTTACCTAATAATCTATGGATTAACACTCGGGTTGCTTCCATACCTTGGCTATTGTAAGTGATGCTGAAGTAAACATAGAATGACATATATCTTTTCAAATTAGTGTTTTCATTTTCTTTGGGTAAATACCCTCTAGTGGAATTACTGGATCATAAGGTATTTTTATTTTTAATTTTTTGAGCAACATCCATACTATTTTCCACCGCGGCTGCACCAATTTACATTTCCACCAACAAGGAAGAAGAGTTCCCTTTTCTCTACACCCTTGCCAACACTTGCTATTTCTTGTATTTTTGATTCTACCAATTCTGACAGGTGTAAAGTGATATCTCTTTGTGGTTTTGATTTGCATCCGCTGATGATTAATGATGCTGGATGTCTTTTCATGTGTCTATTGGCCATCTGTGTGTCTTCTTTGGGAAAATGCCTTTTCTAGCCCTCGGCCCATTTTATTTTTTATCATTTTTTATTTAATTTTTTTTAAAAAATAGTTTATTGTCAAGTTGGTTTTCTTATAACACCCAGTGCTCATCCCAACAAGTGCCCTTCTCTATACCCATCAGCCCCTTCCCCTCCCCCCCATACCCATCAGTTTGTTCTCAACATTCAAGAGTCTCTCATGGTTTGCCTCCCTCCCTCTCCCCCACTATTTCCCCCCTTCTTCTCCCCCATGGTCCTCCGTTAAGTTCCTCCTAATCCTCCTATACGTGCAAACATATGGTAGCTGTCCTTCTCTGCCTGACTAATTTCGCTCAGCATAACACCCTCAAGTTCCATCCATGTTGCTACACATGACCAGATTTCATTCTTATTGCCATGTAGTATTCCATCGTATAGATAAACCACATCTTCTTGATCCATTCGTCCGTGGATGGACACTTAGGCTCTTTCCATGATTTGGCTATTGTGGAGAGTGCTGCTATGAACATTGGGGTACATGTGCCCCTATGCATCAGCACTCCTGTATCCCTTGGGTAAATTCCTATTGCCTGGTTATAGGGGAGTTCTATTGTTAATATTTTGAGGAACCTCCACACTGGGTAGGAGGGTGCCCGTTTCTCCTTGCCAACATCTAGAGTCCTCTGATTTGCTCATTTTAGCCACCCGGACTGGCGTGAGGTGGTATCTCAATGTGGTTTTGATTTGTATTTCCCTGATGAGGAGGGATGCTAAGCATCGTTTCCTGTGTCTGTTGGCCATCTGGATGTCCTCTTTGGAGAAGTGTCTCTTCATATCTTTTGCCCATTTCTTCAATGGATTGTTTGTTTTTCAGGTGTGGAATTACCTGGTGTAGAATCAGGTGTGAGTTCTCTATAGATTTTGGATACTAACCCTTTATCTGATAAGTCATTTGCAACTATCTTTTCTCATTCTGTCAGTTGCCTTTTAGTTTTATGGATTGTTTCCTTTGCCGTGCAGAAGCTTTTAATCTTGATGAGGTCCCAAGAGTTTATGTTGCTCTTGATTCCCTTGCTTTTGGGGATGTGTCAAGTAAGAAATTGCTGCGGTTGAGGTCAAGGAGGTTGTTTCCTGCTTTCTTCTCTAGGGTTTTGATGGTTTCCTGTCTCACGTTCAGGTCCTTAAAGAATTATCCACCAAGATCAAGTGGGATTCATTCCTGGGTTACAGGGCTAGTTCAATATTCGCAAATCAATCAGTGTGATACATCACATCAACAAAAGAAAAGATAAAAATCATATGATCCTGTCAATAGATGCAGAAAAAGCATTTGAAAAAATACAACATCGCTTCTTGATAAAGACCCTCTAGAAAGTCAGGATAGAAGAAACTTAAACATCGTAAAAGCCATCTATGAGAAGTCCTCAGCTAACATCATCCTCAAGGGGAAAAACTGAGAGGTTTCCTCTTGAGATCAGGAACACGACAGGGATGTCCACTCTCGCCACTGTTGTTTAACATAGTGCTGGAAGTCCTAGCATCAGCCATCAGGCAACAAAAGGAAATAAAAAGCATCAAAATTGGCAAAGAAGAAGTCAAACTTTCACTTTTTGCAGACGACATGATACTCTACATAGAAAACCCGACAGACTCCACCAGAAGCCTACTAGAACTGAACCTCTGCCCATTTTAATTAGATTCTTTTGTTTGTTTTGTTTTGGGTGTTGAGTTGTAGAAGTTCTTTATATATTTTGGATATTAACCCCTTATCAGTTATATCACTTGTGAATATCTTCTTCCATTCAATAGGTTGCCTTTTCTTTTTATTGATTGTTTCCTTTTATGTGCAGAAGCTTTTTGATGTAGCCCAAATAGTTTACTTTTAATTTTGTTTCCCTTAACTCAGGAGACAAATCTAGAAAAATGTTGCTCCAGCTGATGCCAGAGAAATTACTGCCTATTGTCTCTTCTAAGATTTTTATGGTTTCAGGTCTCACATTTAGGTCTTTAATCCATTTTGAGTTTATTTTTTTTAATGGTGTAAGACAGTGGTCCTGTTTTATAATTTTGCAAGTAGCTGTCTAGTTTTCCCAGTACCATTTGTTGAAGAGATTGTTTCCCATTTCGTCCTTCATCAAAGATTAATTGACCATATAATCATGAGTTTATTTGTGGGCTCTCCATTCTGTTCCATTGATCTATGTGTCTGTTTTCATGCCAGTACCATACTGTTTTGATTATACTTCAGCTTTGTAGTTTATCCTGAAATCTGGGATTGTGATACCTCTAGTTTTGTTCTTTTTCAAGATTGCTTTGCCTGCTCAGAGTCTTTTCTGATTCCATACAAATTTTAAGATTGTTTTAGTTCTGTGAAAGAAATGCAATTTGATAGAGATTACATTAAATGTGTACATTGTTTTTGGTAGTATGGACATTTTCACATTATTTGTTTTTCTAATCCATGATCATGGAAGATATTTCCATTTGTGTCATCTTCCAATTCAATTTCTTTCATCAGTGTTTTACAGTTTTCAAAGTATAGGACTCACCTCCTTCGTTAAGTTTATTTTAGGAATTTTATTATTATTTTTAGTGCAATTGTAAATGGTATTATTTTCTTAATTTCCTCTACTTCATTACTAGTTTATACAAATACAACAGATTTATGTATGTTGATTTTGTATCCTGTGATGTTACTGAGTTCATTTACCAGTTCTAGCAGTTTTTTTGGTGAGTATTTAGGGTTTTCTATGTATAGTGTCTTGTCACCTGCAAATAGTGAAAGTTTTACTTCTTCTTACCAATTTGCATGACTTCTATTTCTTTTCATTATCTGATTTCTGTGGCTAGAACTTCCAGTACTATGTTAACTAAAAGTCGTGAGACTGAGAACGTCTGGCTAGCTGAGTCTATTGAGCATCTGACTCTTGATTTCAGCTCAGGTCATGATCTTGCAGTTCATGGGATTGAGCCCCACATTGTGCTGTGCGCTGATGGTACTGAGCCTACTTCGGATTCTCTCCCTCTCTCTCTGCCCCTCACCCACTCTTTCTCTCTCAAAATAAATTTTAGGGGCGCCTGGGTGGCTTAGTCGGTTAAGCGTCCGACTTTCGCTTAGGTCATGATCTCGCGGTTCGTGGGTTCGAGCCCCGCGTAGGGCTCTGTGCTGACTGCCAGCTCAGAGCCTGGAGCCTGTTTCAGAGTCTGTGACTCCCTCTCTCTCTGACCCTCCCCTGCTCACGCTGTCTCTCTCTCTCTCTCCTAGAAATAAATAAAAACCATTAAAAAAATTAAAAAAACAAAACAAAACAAAAAAATAATAAAATAAATTTTAAAAAATAAAATAAAAAAAAAGTGGTGAGAGTGGACATCCTTGTCTTGTTCCTGATCTTAGAGGAAAAGCTCTTAGTTTTACCCATTGAGTATAATTTTTGCTGTAGGTTTTTCACATATGGCTTTTATTTGTGCACAAGTATGTTCCCTCTAGACCTACTTTGTTGAGGGTTTTATCAGGAATAGATGCAGTACTTTTTCAAATGCTTTTTCTGAATCTATTGAAATGATCATGTGTTTTTTATCCTTTTTCTTATGGATGTTATGTATCATACTGATTGATTTGTAAATATTGAATTACCCTTGCATCCCAGGAATAAATCCCACTTGATTGTGGTTAATATTTTTAAAAATATATTATTAAATTTTGTTTGCTAATGTTTTTGGGAGAGTTTTCCACTGTGTTCATCAAAGATATTGACCTGTGGTTCTCTTGTTTTGTAGTGTCTTTATCTGCTTTTAGTGTCAGGGTCATGGTGGCCTCATGGAATGAATTTGAAAGCTTTCTTTCATCTTCTATTTTTTAAAGTAGTTTGAGAAGAATATGTATTAACTTTTCATTAAACATTTGGTAGAATTCACCTGTGAAACTGTCTGGTACTGGACTTTTGTTTGTTGTTTTTAAATTACTGATTCAATTTTACTGCTAGTACTTGGTCTTTCTTTTGGTATGTATCTCTTAAAAAACCCTACAAAGTAAGTATATATGAATTCATACTGATAAAACAGTGAATTAATAACAGATGGATTCCATGAAACAAGTTGTTTTAAATAATTAGAAATAATATATGATGTAGATACCCTGCCTCCATGAGGTGAAACTTAATTCTGTCTCCCACCAGAATTGGGCACATTTAATGATTCATGTCTAAACAATAAAGCAGTTGAATGAAAAGTAGTTACTGTACACTGGAGAAAGTAGACAAACATCACCTTAACCATGTGGCGAGGGCCAATATCTCTAGTCACCCAGTGATGCCACGTGGTTATCACCTCTTTGCAAATATGAAGTGAAGAGAAGGGCACTTCAACTCTAATTTTCTTTCCCAAAACCTATAACCACAATCTAATCAGGAGAAGAAATAGCAAACTATGACTGCACTCCTCATGATTGTTCGGGTTAACAAACAGTCTGACAGTTCCTCAAACAGTTCAACAAAGAGTTATATGACAAGCAATACCACTACTAGGTACAGAGCCAGGAGAAATGACAACATATGTCTACATTAAAATATTATACAAATGTACATCATTATTCATAATAGCCCAAAGTGAAAATAACCTAAATTCTCACCATTTAATGAATGTATAAATAAAATGTGGTGTATTATATGACAACAGAAAGGAATGAAGTACTGATACATACTACTATATGGATGACACTTGAAAATGTTAAGCCATGTAAGAGAAGTCTAATATGCAAAAGAACACATACTGTATGACTGTATGATTGCATTTGCGTGAAGTATCCAGAGAGAGCTCGTCAATATGCTGTACCCCGGAATTCTCCCCTTACACTCCTGACTTCCAGAAACCGATTTGGATCACAGCTTCTCCTTCCCACTTTTCTGCCACGGAATGTTCAAGCTGCAGTTTCAGGTTTTGTCACTAGGTGACACCAACATACCACTGTCATCAAATTGTACTAAAAAGTGTCTACAAGGAGTGAAAAAATAACAATGATGTCTGAAAACCTGGGCTTTGAATCTATACAAAATGATTCTAATTCCGTATAAAAAACCTGTTATGTGTAAGGGAAGATTGGGAAAACATATACTACATCACTTACAGATGATAAAACACTAGTTGGCAATGGCACACTTTGGCAGTCCATGGCCTGACTGGAAAGGACAGTGCAGATGATAACTGGAGGAAGGTGACTGAGAGGATATGGCATCAGAGAGGTGTCTGGGTAGCTGTGTCATGAACAGGAGATGACAGACAGGGGGTGGGAGAAGATCCAGGTAGCCTGTATAATGTTGGTACAATGAAAGATGAACACCCTGTTCTCTGGTAAGGACCCTCTGTACAGTCCACACTGCACATCAGCTGACAGTGATGAGGGAAGAAACAAATCAAGAAACTCGATGTAGTTTGAGGTCAAAAGCAAATGGATATGCTTTAATATAAATATGAATTTTCCATGTAAAATTGATATCATGTAAACTGATTCATGATACTTTTTACTCTCTGTATAATGTACTATTTTTCATGAGGAAATAACAGCAAAAATGGAGATAAATTTGTGATATCACCTTATGGTGAGATCTAGTATTGCATCTATGACAGTCTAAAATCAGGGGGCTCCACAAGGAGGAGAAAAGATAGAGATTGGGAGCTTGACTTCAAGGGATCAGTCAGATTTCTGGATTTTCACTTAACTGGAACAATCCCTCTGTGTCCATATCTTGCCTAGAATATAAGAAAAATAGATCATACACATCTATGTAGAAGTATCTTTTTTACTTTCTACAGGTTGTTTTTTCTTAGTGAAAAGATGTAACTTTTGGATAAAGAAACAAAAAAGTTTTCTTAAAACCAGATTATGAAACAATAACTGTTGTGATAAAATGCTCTTTGAAAAATTCACATGTGAATAAAAAGACTGGAAGAACATATACATAATTTATATCCTATTGATGCCTACATCTACGTCTCATGTTTACTAAATGTGAATTAGATGCCCACTGTGTGCCAGAACCTGTCACTTCTTTACTTTTTATTTTTTAAAATATTTTATTTATGTCTGAGAGAGAGAGAGAGACAGGGTGAGCAGGAGAGGGTCAGAGAGAGAGGGAGACACAGAATCTGAAGCATGCTCCAGTCTCTGAGCTAGCTGTCAGCACAGAGCCTGACACAGGTCTTGAACCCACGAACCGTGAGATCATGACTTGAGCCAAAGTTGGACGCTTAACTGACTGATTCACCCAGGCGCCCCAGAAACTGCCACTTCAATTCCATTTCTGCATCCAATCTTCCCTGTCTTTATCTCTAGACTGGGTAACTGGAAGTGTCCACAGGTGGGAAGACGAATGATAGTGGTCACCCCATGAGGTAGTGAGGTTGTCCTAAAACAGACTCCATTCTAAGCAATTTTTGACCAAGCTTGACCATGAGTCTCCGAAAACCAGCATTTAACAATAAATAATTCAGTTGAGAGGGGAGGTTGTACCTTGAGTAAGTGAAGCCACTTGTAACCCAGACCTCCACTGTCTTTTTAAAAAAAATTTGTTTACATTTATTTACTTTTGAGAGACAGGGAGAGACAGAGCACAAATGTGCAGAGAGAGAAGGAGAATCTGAAGTAGGCTCCAGGCTCTGAGCTGTCAACACAGAGCCCAATGTGGGGCTTGAACTCACAAACTGTGAGCTGAAGTCGGACACTTAACTGACTGAGCCACCCAGGCGCCCCCTCCATTGTCTTGAATAGCACTCAGAGGCTACTAACTTCTCCTGAGAAGGCCTCACTCCCAGATAGAGAGAAGGACAAAGTAACACTCATGTGGTTTCAGTTTTGGATCTCTTATGGGTGCAAACTAGAGGTTTTACTTTCTCTTTAGTCCATGGCCAGTTTGTGTGGTAGATTTCAGAGGTGATTTTGTCTGTCTATCCTAGGAAGTTCACCTTTCCTATTTAATCCTCTGAGGGGTTCATCTGAAGTGACATGGAGTTTTTGCTTCATTGAAGACTTTGTTTCAGTTGTGGGGGCCTGGACCCAGATCAATAGGGTAAAGAGGAGAAACTGAGTTCTTAAATACAAGCCCAAGACCGAGACTCTGATCTCAACATCTAATTCTCCTGAGTTAGTGACAAGGTTTCCATACATTTCTCACAAGATGGTCACTTCCCTAACTGTTCCTTTATGTCTGACATCCCAGTATGATCCAACCTTTTATTGTCCACAGAAGCACAGCCAGTGAAATTCCTCTATAACCTGGTGGTGGAGGAAAGCTATGACTAACAATCCAGAAGCAATTAGGGAGTGTAATTAACAAAAATTAAACTAGTAAATTGTAAAGATCTAATTGGATTTATTAAATGATTTATGAATCTAGCAGCATCATGCCAAACAAATAGAGGGTCCCTCCAAAGAGATGTAAAAAATGGAAAGTTTTTATAGAAGGAAGGTGGGGCTGGAAAGTTATTAGCAAAAGAAAAAGATTGTTTAAGTCAATTTGGCTTTTCTATAGGGTGGAAATCAAGTGGTCTTATGCTGATTGCTTTAGCTATTTGGGTGAATGGAGAGGGCCAACATGGTGGACTGATTAGCATTGACTGAAAATTCCTGATTGACTACTTAAGACTGCATTTCTGGGGGAGGCTGAAATTGCAGTTTGATTATGTACTAAGCCCAGGTTTGGGAACACAGTCCAAGTAACTCCATTTTGGGGTTCTATGGTTGTGTTTTTTTAACATGGGAAAGTGATATATTTAATTTCATTATCAAAATTACATAACAGAAGCAAAAAAAAATAAGGAATACAATGAAAATGTACAATTTATAACATTTTAGGCTTGCCTCCTTGAAATAACTCTTAAATGACTGTGTGTGTTATGTATTTAGATCATTCAGTCACATGATTATAGATAGTCCCTTTGTTTTCTGCACTGACCACTGACTGCTTACCATAGCCTTGGTTTTACATATTAACCTGCAAGGGCCAACTCATCTCCAAGAACCCTAGGATACTTCCCTGGCGCTTTGTATACTGATAATACTCCTCTGCTGTCTCTTCAAAGCAAACAAACTTCCATATTACAGGGACATTCTTGGTTCCATTAACCTGGGCAGAGTTCCGCCAATAGCATGGGTGGGTCCCAGTCTAGTGCTTCTAATTATAAGGCTTTCCCACCTGAAGGCCTGAAGAGCGAAAGTGTTTTGCTTTTGGCAAAATGTCAGGGGATGGATTGCTCAAGAACAAATTTCTGGTGTGAGGGAACCCGCCTGTGTTTCCATATTGCCATAAAATCTGACGTCATTATGGTGACTATCACGACTTTTCAGAAGAAAGGCACCCTGGAGTGAAAATCAGATCCGACCTTAGGTGTTTGGGACTTAGCTGAAGTCGTGTGTCACCGTAGTTGGGGCTGAACCTCCCTGGAATGTGGAGAGACAAAGTGATTCAGATCCATGTTGCCTGTTTCTCATTTGGGTGCCTTATCTGTGTGACACAGTTTTGTGTTACAGGCTGTGTCATAGGTAAAGCTACTGGGGTCCTGCCTTGCCCCAGTGAGTTTGGGTCCTGCTTCAAGGGTGTTCTGGAGCTGCTTTTCTCTAAAGTCAAAGGCACAGGAGGGAAGACAGGTAAGGACTCTGAGCTCCAGATTCCCTCTCTATCAAATGGGGATGAGAAAGCTTCACCCACAGGATTGCTGAGAATAGTGATACATTTGAGCAAGCTCCTGGTCCTGTGGTTACTGCGGATCATGAATGTATGAATTCAGGCCACTTCTTACACCTTTTAAACGTTGTTGTTAGAGAATAGACTAGGAAAGGAGAAGAAAAAATACCTTTGAGAACTCCATTATAACATGTTGTTAGGACTGTGACCCAATTGAATCAGTGTCAGTGTCACTAACCCAGTGACTGGTATGGTGCTGGGTACACAGTTACTCCGTTAAATCGTAATGATTGTTGGATCTGTCTCTTCCTATTGAGCTCTTCATGCCAGTGGCTGAAGGATGCAGGTCTGAGGATTGTGTCCTGAAAGCTCCTGAAGCTTCAACTCCAGATTCAAAGGCAGCAATCCTCAGGAGACCCCATCACTTCACATCTCTAATATAATAACATCTGGCACAGGATGATTAAAAGATCTGAATAAAAGCATATTGTGGAATAGCTCCTGTTTGGTTCACAAACTAGCCTAAAAGTAAAGGAGCTACTTTGATTTCATCATAGGAGAAGAGGCTTAGTGGTGGAATCTCATTCCATCAGCAACTATATGCTGTGTAGTAGTTAGTGAGGCCCATATTAGGGATGGCTTTTTGCTGAAAAGCAATAAATTGTCCAGTTGTAGAAGGAAATTGGTCTTTAATATGCATTTGCAATGTATAACCTAAATTGTTCTTGCTGTATAAATAATTGTCAAATCATATGTATCTCCTAGGTGGGTGTGGAAATGTACAGGTTTTAGACCTTCCTTGCAATTTGACATTGTAATGTAGATTCTTCCCTGGTCCTCATGATTTTCCCGCAATTTAGAAAGAAATTCTTTAAAGAGTTAGAAAATTTTCATGTGCTAGTTCAAAATTTCAATGACTAGGTTTTAATATATAAAAAATATTTATTACGCTAGAGTTTGACCTATTATGATACACAACGTTTTTCAATAATATAAGCAATTACTTTTAAATATCATTATAATTACTACTAATACATAATATTTTATTTTTGAACTTAAGGAAATGGACAACAAAGTTCTTTAAATATTTGGATAAATTACATTGCTAATGATCAAATTGATGAGGCATAGTGTAAATCTGTTCATACTGTAAGAATGTAATCATGGGAATTTTTGACCTGATTAAATTGTATCTGAAAATTATGAATATGTACATATATGTCAAATATTTCACTGAGGTATGGTTGACATAAAATACAAAACACTGCATATATATCTCTAATAAGTTTTTATATCTATATGTACTTGTGAATCCAATACTGTAATCAACATAAGGAACATATCCATCACCTCAAAAAGCTTCTTTATACAGCTTTATAATGTGTAGCCTCCCTCCTACATCACCTTATCCCATTTTTAGGTGGCCACTGATCCTCTGTCACTATGGATTTTTTCCTATAATTTTATGTGAATAGACTCCTACAATGTGCATTCTTTTATTATCATTCATATTTCCATCAAGCTATTTCAATATTTATTTGTGTTTTGAGTATATGAATATTCCCTTCTTTTTTATTGTTAGCCAATATTCCATTATGTGAGTATACCAAAATTTGATCTATCCATTCAACTGGTAATGGATATTGTTGTTTTCCAACTGGTAGCTTTTGTAGAAAAAGGTGCTACGAACATTTGTGTATAATCTTCACTTTGATGTATAATCTCTACTTTGATGTATGCTTTCTTTCACTTGGGTAAATACATTTGGAGTGCAACAGATGGATCATATATGGCAGGTAGAGAATCAATATTTAAATAAACTGACAAAATGTTTTCCAAAGTGTTGGCATGACTTTTCATTGCCACAAGCAATGTGTGTGAGTTGCATCCTTTACAACCATGCAGGACTTGGTATGGTCCATTGGTTTATTTTAACCATTCACAGAGGGATGCAGTGAGATTACATTTCCCTAAATGACTCATGATGATATGTTTTTTCCACTTATTTACTGGAGTGTCTGTTTTTTTCTTATTGACCTTTGTAAGATTTTTTTAAAATCTGGATTCAAGTCTTTTATCAGAGATATGATTTACAAATATTTTCTTCAAGTCAGTGACTTGTATTTTAATTATCTCAACAATATCTTTGGCAGAACAAAAGTTTAATTTGTAGGAAGTCTAATTTTTCAATTTGTTCATTTCTGGTTTTGATTTTGCTTTTGATGTCATATCTAGGAAATATTCAGAAACTCTAGGGTAGCAATCATTTCTTCTTCTTTTGAGGTTTTGTATTTTCAGCTTTTATAGTTAGGCTTATGATTCATTTTGAGTTGGATTTTGTATATGGTGCAATAAATGGATCACAGTTGATGTTTGTGTATAAGGAGAACCATGTGTCCCAGCACCATTTGTTGAAAATACTACCCTTAAGGAGGCAAGATGGCAGAGAAGTAGTGAGCTCTGTACATTTCACTTGCCCCATCTCTCAAACGGAGAAGGCCTGAAGCCATAGGAACCCTCAAAGAATCCAGGAGTTTGGGAGGAAAAGGAGATAGAGTCCGCTGAGAAAACCTTATAGTGTGAGTGCGAACTGGAGAAGATAAAAATGGGCTGGGACTGGAGACACGGAGGGAGGGGGAGCCCCCTTTGCAGGGAGCCACGGTGAGTTGAGCAGAAAAGAAAGAGCGGCTGAAACTGCTCAAGTAACTGTCCTTCTCCCTGGAGAAGAGAAAAACCTTGGCTCCGGACAGAGAACGATCCAGTTTCCTGCTGTGCAGCTGACTTTGAGCAGGGCGCACTGGTCCTAGGCGACACCTGGCGAAACCGCTCCTCTGCTCGCCAGCTTAACCTGGAGGGGAAGCGGCACGCCTGAAGCCACTATGCCACTATTCTCCCTCCACTAGATTCCCAGTGGGGAGGACACAGGCTTGAAACTGCTCGGAGGGAGTTGGTCTTCCCTGGTCATTGGTTTGCTTAAACAGTCACATTTAATCTATTCTCTAGATGTATATGCTACACCTCCACTGCTACCTTTCTCTCTCTCTCTCTCTCTCTCTCGTAATCAGACTATAAAGTTTATCTGAGTGAAATTATCTCCGTTACTTTCTCCTCTCTTCTTACCATATTCTCCTCTTTCTCTCTCTTAATTAAGCCTCTTAGTCTCTCTGCCTGGTAATTTCTCTTCCAATTTCGCTTCCTTCCTGCCCTGTCATTTATCTCTTTGTATATGCTCTTCCACCAGCACTGCATACATATGGCTCTTGATTTGTAGCAGGGAATTCTGGATTTATGCTTTTAGACAATCCTTTATCTTTTGGGTTTTTTCTTTTTTCTTTTTCCTTTTCTTTTTTCTTTATTTTTATTTTTATTATTTGTTTTTCCTCCTTCTTCTTTGCTTTCCCTTCCTTTTTTTTCTTTTGCTTTTTACCTTGTGGTTTGCGTGTTTGTTGGATTTGTCTGTGCATTTGTGTGCCCTTGTTCCCTGTGTGTTTGTCTGTCTGTTTTCTCTTCCAGGGCTAACTCAAGAAACAAGCCAAAGTACACATGGTGGAGAGTCCCAAATACCACTACAAGTTGGGAAATAAAATAACCAAGGTCTCAACAAGAGAGACCAAGAGACACCATTCAAGAACACTTCCTGAACAGACAGGCCCTGGACAGTCAAAGAGCCTTCTTTAATATAGCAGTACGCGCAGGTACAGAGTGCATAACAAGCTTTTAAAACTAACAAGAGATAGAAAGCTAATCAGAATGATGAAATGGAAGAACTCTCCTCCAAAGAAATTCCAGGAAGAATTGACAGCTAAAGAACTGCTCAAAACAGAAATAAGCAAAATAACTGAACACGAATTTAGAACACTAGTCATAAAATTAATCGCTGGGCTTGAAAAAGGCATGGAAGACATCAGAAAAACTCTTGCTACAAAGACTATGGACCTTAAAAATAGTTGTGATGAATTAAAACATGCCATAAATGAGATGCATAATAATATGGAGGCAAAAATGCACAGATTGAAGAGGCAAAGAGGAGAATAGGAGAATTAGAAGACACGATTATAGAAAAAGAGTAAGCTGAGAACAAGAGAGATAAACTGATCCAGGAACACGAAAGGAGAGTTCGAGAACTAAGCGATAAAATCAGACAGAACAATATCCGTAACATATGAATTCCAGAAGAGGAAGAGAGAGGGAAAGGCGCTGAAGGAGTCCTTGAACAAATTATAGCAGAGAACTTCCCCAATCTGGGGATGGAAACACACATTGAAATCCAAAAGTCAAGAACACCCTCAGATATAACTTGAATCAATCTTCTGCATGACATATCATGGTGAAACTGGCAAAATATAAGGACAAAGAGAGAATAGAAAGCAGCTAGGGATCGGGGCGCCTGGGTGGCTTAGTCGGTTAAGCGTCCGACTTTCGCTTGGGTCATGATCTCGCTGTTCGTGGGTTCAAGCCCCGTGTTGGTCTCTGTGCTGACTGCCAGCTCAGAGCCTGGAGCCTGTTTCAGAGTCTGTGATTCTCTCTCTCTCTCTGACCCTCCCCTGCTCATGCTGTCTCTATCTCTCTCCTAGAAATAAATAAAACATTAAAAAAATTTTTTTAATAAAAATAAAGCAGTTAGGGATAAAAGGTCCTTAACATACAAAGGGAAACCTATCAGAGTGGTGACAGATCTATCTACTGAAACTTAGCAGGCCAGAAAGGAATGTCAGGAAATCTTCAATGTGATGAACAGAAAAAATATGCAACCAGGAATCCTCTATTCAACAAGCCTGTCATCCAGAATAGAAGGAGAGATTAAAAAGTCTTCCCAAATAAACAAAAATTGAAAGAATTCATCACCACTAAACCAACCCTACAAGACATCCTAAGGGGGAATTTATTTGGGAAATGTTGCAAGGAACAAAAGGTACCAGAGACGTCGCCACAAGCACGAATTGTGCAAAGAACATAATGACTCTAAACCCATATTTTTCAATAATAACACTGAATGTAAATGTACTAAATGCTCCAATCAAAAGACATAAGGTAGCAGAATGGATTAAAAAAAAAAATCCATCTATTTGCTGTCTCCAAGAAACTCATTTAAGACCTGAGGACAAGGTTTTCCATTTCTCCACTTCCTTATTTTCACTTCAGATTGAAAATAAGGAAATGGAGAAATATCTATCATGCTACTGGAAGTCAAAAGAAAGCGGGAGTAGCTATACTTATATCAGACAAACTGGACTTTAAAGTAGGGGCAGTGACAAGGGATGAAGAAGGGCATTATACAATGATTACAGCGTCTATCCATCCGGAAAAGCTAACAATTATAAATGTCTATGCACCGAGTACAAAACCACCAAAATACATAAAACAATCACAAAAAGAAACAATCTTATGCATAAAAATGTGCTAATAGCAGGGGCCTTTAATACTCTACTTATAGCAATGGATAGATCAAGTAGACAGAAAATCACTAAAGAAACAATGGACTTGAATGACACATTAGACCAGATGGATTTCACAGATATATTTAGAACTCTATGTCCTGAGTCTATGGAATTCACTTTTTTCTCAAGTGCTCATGGCACATTCTCCAAGATAGATCACAGACTGGGACAAAATGCATCCCTCAATAAATACAAAAGAATTGAGATCATACCATGAACACTTTCAAATCGCAATGCTATGAAACTTGAAATCAATCACAGGAAGAAGTCTGGAAAAAACATGGAGGTTAAAGAACACCATACTAAAGAACAAATGGGCCAATCAGGCTATGAGAGAAGATATTAAAAATATATGGAAACAAATGAAAATGAAAATACAATCCAAACTCTATGGGATGCAGCAAAGGCAGTCCTAAGAGGAAAGTACATTGCACTAGGCCTATTTCAAGAAATTAGAAAAAGTGCAAGTGCAAAATCTAACAATGCACCTAAAGGAACTAGAAGGAGAGCAACAAGAGCACCACAAATCCAGTAGAAGGAGAGAAATAATAAAAATCAGGGCAGAAATAAACAATATAGAATACAAAAAGACAGGTGAACAGATCAGTGAAACCAAGAGTTGTTTTTTTGAAAAAATAAAATTGACAAACCTCTAGTCAGGCTCCTCAAAAAGAAAAGAGAGAGCATCCAAATAGCCAAAATCATGAATGAAAAAGGACTCATTACAACCAACCCCTCAGAAATACAAGCAATTATCAAGTGATACTATGAAAAACTATATGCCAAAAAAAAAAACTGGACAACTTAGAAGAAATGGACAAATTGCTAAGCACAGAGTATCAAAATTCACATGGGAAGAGATAGAAAAATTTGAACAGACCCATAACTAGTGAAGAAATTGAATCACGTATCAAAAATCTAACAAATAAGAGCCCTGGGCCAGATGGCTTCCCTGGGGAATTCTACCAGACATTTACATCAGAGTTAATACCTATTCTTCTCAAGCTATTCCTAAAAATAGAAATGGAAGGAAAACTTCTGGATTCATTCTACGAAGCCAGCATCACTTTGATTCCCAAGGCAGAGACCCGGCCAAAAAAAAAAAAAAAAGAGAACTACAGGCCAATGTCCTTAATGAATACAAATGCAAAAATCTTCAAGAAGATACTTGCAAATCGATTGCAGCATCACATAAAAAGAATTATCCACAATGATCAAGGGGGATGCATTCCTGGGTATCAGGGCTGGTTCAATGTTCAATGTTCACAAATCTATCAATGGGATACATCACATTAACAAAAGAAAAGATAAAAACCATATGATCCTGTTGATAGATGCAGAAAAAGCATTTGACAAAATACAGCATCCCTTCTTAATAAAGACCCTCGAGAAAGTTGCGATAGAAGGAACTTAAACATCACAAAATCCATCTATGAGAAGCCCTCAGCTAACATCATCCTCAATGGGAAAAAAACTGAGAGCTTTCCCCCTGAAATCAGGAACACAAGATTTCCAGTCTTACCACTGTTGTTTAACATAGTGCTGGAAGTCCTAGCATCTGCAATCAGACAACAAAAGGGAATAGAAGGGATCAGAATTGGCAAAGAAGTCAAACTCTCACTTTTTGCAGACGGCATGATACTTTACATAGAAAAGCCGACAGACACCACCAGAAGCCTATTAGAATTGATCCATGAATTAAGCATGGTCGAAGGGTACAAAATCAACATAGAGAAATCAGTTGCATTTTTCTACACCAATAATGAAGCAACAGAAAGAGAAACTGATCTCATTCACAATTTCACAAAAAACCATAAGATATCTAGGAATAAGCTGAACCAAAGATATAGGAGATCTGTATGATGAAAACTATAGAAAACTTAGGAAGAAAGTTGAAAAAGACACAAAGAAATGGAAAAACGTTCCTTGCCTATGGATAGGAAGAATGGATATTGTTAAAATGTCATTACTACCCAAAGCAATCTACACTTTCAGTGCAATCCCAATAAAAATTGCATCAGCATTCTTCTCAAAGCTAGAACAAACTATCGTCAAATTTGTATGGAACCACAAAAGACCCCGAATAGACAAAGTAATATTGAAGAAGAAAACCAAAATGGGAGGCATCACCATCCCAGACTTTAGCCTCTACTATAAAGCTGTCATCATCAAGACAGTATGGTATTGGTACAAAAACAGACACATAGACCAATAGAATCGAATAGAGACCTCAGAATTGGACCCACAAATGTATGGCCAACTAATCTTTGACAAAGCGGGAAAGAGTATCCAATGGAAAAAAGACAGCGTCTTTAACCGATGATGCTGGGAGAACTGGACAACAACATGCAGAAGAATGAAACTAGATCACCTTCTTACAGCATACACAACAATAAACTCAAAATGGATAAAGGACCAGAATGTGGAATGGGAAACCATCAAAACCCTAGAGGGGAAAGCAGGAAAAAAACCTCCTTGCCCTCAACTGCAGCAAATTCTTACTCGACACATCCCCAAAGGCAAGGGTATCAAGAGCAAAAATGAAATATTGGGACCTCACCAAGATTAAAAAAAAAACAAAAAACAAAACAAAACTTCTGCACGGCAAAGGAAACAATCAAACTAATAGGTAACTGACGGAATGGGAAAAGATAGTTGCAAATGACTTATCAGATAAAGGGCTAGTATCCAAAATCTATAAGGAACTCACCAAACTCCACACCCGATAAACAGATAATCCAGTGAAGAAATGGGAAGAGACATGAACAGACACTTCTGCAAAGAGGACATCCAGATGGCCAACAGAGACATGAAATGATGCTCAGCATCCCTCCTCACCAGGGAAATACACATCAAAACCACACTGAGAAACCACATCATGCTGGTCACAGTGGCTCAAATGAACAAATCAGGAGACTCTAGATGCTGGCGAGGATGTGGAAAAATGGGCACCCTCCTACCATGTTGGTGGGAATGTAAACTGGTGCAGCCCCTCTGGAAAAGTGTGGAGGTTCCTCAAAAAATTAACAATAGAATTTCCCTATGACCCAGCAATAGCACTGCTAGGAATTTACCCAAGGGATACAGGAATGCTGATGCATAGGGGCACATGTACCCCAATGTTCATAGCAGCACTCTCCACAATAGCCAAAACATGGAAAGAGACGAAGTGTCCATCAACGGACAAATGAATCAAGAAGATGTGGTTTATTCATACGATGGAATACTACATGGCAATGAGAAAGAATGAAATCTGGCATTTTTGTAGCAACATGGATGGAATTCGAGGGTGTTATGCTGAGCGAAATAAGTCAGGCAGAGAAGGACATATACCATATGTTTGCACTTATAGGAGGATTAGGAAGACCTTAACGGAAGACCATGGGAGAGAAGGGGGAAAATAGTTGTGGAGAGGGAGGGAGGCAAACTATGAGAGACTCTTGAATGCTGAAAACAAACTGACGGCTAATGGGGGTCAGGGAAAGGGGATGGAGGGTGATGGGCATAGAGAAGGGCACTTGTTGGGATGAGCACTGGGTGTTATATGGAAATTAACTTGACAATAAATTATTTAAGAAAAAAAATGAAGAAAATACTATCCTTTCTCCACTGAATTGCCTATGTAGTTTTATCAAAGATCATTTGTCTGTATAGTGTAGGTCTATTTTTAGACTCATCATATTCCTTGGTATACAGTTCTACCTTCATCCCAATACCACTCTATCTTAAATACTGTGGATTTATAATGAGTCTTCAAATAAGGTAGTACTTATCCTCCAACTTTAATCTTTTTTTTTCAAATGTTTTATTTATTTCTGAGAGACAGAGAGAGACAGCATGAGCAGGGTAGGGTCAGAGAGGGAGATACAGAATGTGAAGCAGGCTCCAGGCTCTGAGCTAGCTGTCAGCACAGAGACTGACACGGGGCTCAAACCCACGAACCGTGAGATCATGACCTGAACCGAAGTCAGACGCCCAACCGACTGAGTCACCCAGGCGCCCCTAATCTTCTTCTTAAAATTGTTTTCAGGGACACCTGGGTTGCTTGCTTGGTTAAGTATCCAATTTTGGCTCAGGCCATGATCTCACAGTTCATGAGTTCAAGCCCCGCATCAGGCTATCTGCTGACAGCTCACAGCTTGAAGCCTGCTTCAGATTCTTTGTCTCCCTCTATTTCTGCACCTTCCCTGCTCATGCTCTGTCTCTCTCCGTCT
This sequence comes from Hyaena hyaena, assembly GCF_003009895.1. Classification (NCBI taxonomy): domain Eukaryota; kingdom Metazoa; phylum Chordata; class Mammalia; order Carnivora; family Hyaenidae; genus Hyaena; species Hyaena hyaena. The sequence goes on from NW_024082184.1 coordinate 278,136, forward strand.
CAAAAGTAAATAAAACATTAAAAAAATTTACAATTGTTTTCATAGTCTTGGATTTATGCATTTCCACATGACCTTTAGGATAAAGGTCAGTTTGTCAACTTTTTACAAAAGTATCTGCTAGTATTTATTGGAATTGCATTGAATCTATAGATGGATTTGGGGAGAATAGACCTCTTAACAATACTGAGTCTTCTGACCCAAGAAGATATAGAATAAAAGATATATCCCTTTATTTAGGTCCCTTTAATTTTTCTCAGGGATATTTTGCAGTGTTTAGAGTATAGGCCTTCACATACATGTGGTACATAGTTATCTCTATATAGTTCATAGTTTTTTATATTGTGTCAATGGCAATAGTTTGTATTACTGTTTCCAGCTTTGTATTTTCAGTGAACTGTACATAGAAAAATGTTCCTGCGAAATTTTTTTGGTTGACATCACAAATAATTTATAAAGGAAAGGATACTTGACTCTTTTTTTTTTTTTTTTACAAATAGTTTATTGTCAAATTAGTTTCTACATAACACTCAGTGCTCATCCCCAAAGTGTCCTCCTCCATGCCCATCCCCCCCACCCCCCCACAACCAACAATCCTCAGTTTTTGTCAGCATTAAAGAGTCTCTCATGGTTAGCCTCTCTCCCTTTCCCCCACCATTTCCGCCCTTCTTCTCCCCCTTGTTCCTCCGTCAAGTTCCTCCTAATCCTCCTATACGTGCAAAGGAAAGGATACTTGACTCTTAACACATGTATTATTCAAGGTTCTCCAGAAGAACAGAACCAATAGAATGATGGTATATAGATAGAGATTTATTTTAAGGAATTTACTCATGAAATTGCGGAGAATCTGATGGGGGAAGCCAGCAGACTGGAGACTCATATAAGAGTTACAATAGAGTCTGAATGCAATATGCTAATGAACCATAAGGTGCTGATTTTGTAGAGGAAGCCAAAGGGATTTTACTGGCAAAACTCTCTCTGGCTCAGGGCTGATTAGCACTTTGTTCTATTCAGTCCTCCTAATTTCATGAGGTCCACCTACTTTATGGAAGGCTAATTGCTTTACTGTAATTCTACCCATTTAAATGTAAATCTCATTCAAAAGAGCTCTCACAGTATATCCAGAAAAATATTTGATCAAATATCTGGTCACTGTGATCCCATCTGATTGACACGTACAATTTATGATCGCAATATTCATTTGCCTAGATTTCTATATTAGTTTTAGACGTGATTGGCAATGTACTGAACCTGGGGAGTAAAATGTCTCCCAGAAAAACCTATATACAGGTTACTTTCAGAAAATATTTCACTAAAATGAAATAGTTTAATAGCTTTCCACTTTATTTGTGTGGTTCAGGTTGAATTGTGGAGGTTTCTCTTTATCCCCAAATAAATCCACCTCAATCAATTCCTGGGTATTTGGGCAGCAAGAAAAAGAGGTAGAGAGCATGTTTAACTGTGTGTGTGTGTGTGTGTGTGTGTGTGTGTGTGTGTGTGTATTGACAAAGCTATGAGGGATATTGTGAGTAATATGTGAGGTGAATTACTGTGGGTTATGTCAATTCTCAGTTTCTAACACACGTTAGGAGACAAGTCAGGATGGTTGCTGTTTGTTTTTTCCCAGCTTTCCTTGGCCAGCATGGTTATCATAGTGACTCAGTGACCACTATGGGAATTGGTACAGTCTGAAAATGCATTTATATTTTTTTTCTGAATCACTGAGTTTTCTGATAGTTGTGCTTCATTCATTCTAGATTAATAATTTGGCATTCAAATGTTGGGTAGAGCTTTTCTATTCTCTCCTACCACTTATTTATTCATGTATTTATTTTCTTAGGATGACTCATGGATTCCTACTTTGCTCAAATATGTATCCTCTGACATTATAATTATATATTTTAATGCACACATTGTTACAGAATTAGGCAGTGTCAGCCCCTTCAAATTGGCTTCTGTGTCTATTTTTGCCCCCCATAAGTTCTCTGTGCATGTATTTTGCTCTGTAAGCCTGAGTGTCTGATCTGTAGGGAAAAAAATAATGTTGCCAACCTTAGAGGAATGCTTTGAGGATTTAAAGACTAAAAGTTTAAAAATAACAACATACAGTGTGTGGCAAGTAGAAAGTTCTCAAAATGCTAGATGCCCAGTTCAGCTTTTCTTCCTTCATTTGCTACCTCTGACATGAACACCATAGCATAACTACCAGAAAGAATACTTGCATGTAGACCAGCAAGCAGGGATTATCCCCCATTTACATAGTGTCAGAGCTTCATTGTCACTGCTGTGTGAGGGAGGGGGCTGTGAGATGAGCTAGGGAAGAGGCACAGCATTACTACACAGCTTCCAGTGACTTGAGTGGGGACAGGCAATCACATGCTCATTCCATTTTCCCTGTATTTCAGGTACTTTCCCTTCCTTTCACTTTTCCCTCTATTCCATGTGCTGTCTTATCCAGACTTTCCCTTCTAGTAAAACAGCATAGAAGTGGTGTGGACTCTGAGCTTCTGAAACAGGAGCCAAAAGAGAAGAATCAAGTGTGACATCCACTGTCTAAACAATTTCTTGAAGCCAGAGTGAAGAGATAAGGGTCCTATCATTGAGACCATTTATATAAGTTATGTCCTTCCTGCAATGTCTTCTATACAACAGGATAACAACACCCAATGCTCCCAAACGCACAGTAATGATGTGGACATTAAGTGTGATACCATGTGAGAAACGAATCTGTGGTCATAGGTGGGAGGGAAGGATGAATGCCCTTTTGAGTAATTATATTAACAGAGACATCCACATATCAAAAACTCTGCATGGCAAGCATTAAATTAGTGGTAAATAAATGTCAGATGCTTAATGGAATACTACATGGGAATGAGAAAGAATGAAATCTGGCCATTTGTTGCAATGTGTATGGAACTCGAGGGTGTTGTGCCGAGCGAAATAAGTCAGGCAGAGAAAGACAGATACCATATGTTTGCACTTATAAGTGGATCAGGAGAAACTTAACAGAGGACCATGGGGAAGGAAAAGGGGAAAATAGTTTGGAAGAGGGAGGGAGGCAAACCATGAGAGACTCCTGAATGCTGAGAACAAACTGAGTGCTGATGGGGGTCGGGGAGAGGGGACGGAGGGTAATGGGCATGGAGAAGGGTACTTGTTGGGATGAGCACTGGATGTTATATGGAAACCAACGTGATAATAAACTATGAAAGAAAAAATTAATTAAAAAATAAAATAAAATAAAAATGTCAGATGTTTAGGTGAGGAGTTTCTAAGTGTGGTCTAAGGACCATTTCATCAAAATTGGCCAGGGATGATTGTTAAAATATCAGGTACATGAGCCCACACTATTATGTCTGCTGTGTCCAAAAGAGGGCAGTGGGTTGGGAGGTGCCTACATTTTTAATAATGTTTCTTGTGTATTGTGATATAAATATAAGATAGAAAGTCACTGCTATGAACTGCATCAAGGTGTTCTTAAAATTTTGAATCCTTTCATGCCTTATTTTGATGTCAATTTGTCCTGCAACCCAGCTTTATATATTTGTGTTTGCTCCCAGTGGATCAAAATGGGAACAATTGCTTTTCTTCATTCATACTTATTCAGTGTTTGATATAGGAGTGACACAGTAGTTTTTTAAGACTTCCATATCACAGTCCTATAAACTGGCTGGCTTAAAGAATAGAATTTTTTCTCACTGTTCTGGAGGATAGAAGCTTAAAATCAAGATGCTGCTAGGGCTATGCTCCCTCGGAATCCTTTTGGGGACACTATCCATGCTTCTTTCTAGCTTGTGCTGGTTTACTGGAAATCTCTGCATTTCTTGGCTTGTAGTGGTATAACTCCAATCTCTGCCTTCATTGTAACATAGAGTTGTCCCTGTTCTCTATTCACATGGCTATTTTCTTATAAGGACACCAGTAACATTGGTTTAGGGATGCACCCTACTCCAGTATCACCTTGTCATAACTAATTACATCTGCAACATCCATAGTTCCACATAAAGTTATCTTGAGTTCCTGGGTGTTAGACTTTAATATCTCTTTTTTGGGGAACAATTGAGAAAGTCACAGCCATTGTAGATGCAACACAGAAAACAATAGAAGATGGTGTCCCTGTTGCTTTGTTTCTACCTTGGGAAAACTGGCAATAAGCAGGTAAGCAAATCAGTATTCAGGACAGTTTCATACGGGAATGAGTCCTCTAAAGAAAATAAAGAAATTCATTGAGTAGGAAATGATGGGGACAAGTATTACTATAGATGGGGTTGTCAGTGAAGCTCTTTCTCATTAAGTGATATTTGAGCTGGATCCTGAACAACAAGAGGAATCCAGGCCTAGGTTGGCCTTTTGGTTTGTGATGTGCATGGCAACAGTTGTTACAAAAGGAAACAATGAACTCAAGTGGCTGGAGCCTGGTAAATAAAGTGAAGATGGTAGGAAATGAGGTCAAAGGGCAGACCAGAGCCAGGTCATATGAGCTCTTTAAGGTGTTAGGAGTCATTCTGAGGGTAGAGGGTTACAGTATGGGGATGGCATCTGATTCATCACAAGGTGATTCTCCCGCTGCGAGGAGAATGGACTGGATAGGGACAAAGATGGCTTTAGGAATAACCATTAGGAAAATCTTGCAGAAGTTAAGGGTTGCGTGGGAGATGACAAGGGTGGATTGGCCCAGTGCTGTAGCAGTATGCAGGGGGCAGAGATGGCCCTGGACAGTGCATGTTGGAGGTATGAGAGGTGGTACCTGCAGGGGTTGTGTTTGAGGATAAAGCAAGTTCCTGATGAGCCTGCAGCTATTGGTGCAGAAATGGTGCTGTTTCCTGAGGTCAGTTGCTTCAGGAGCTTTTTTTTTTGAGATGTTGTCATGGTAATTAGTTAGGTATATAACAATCCTTGTTAGTGTCAATGTCAAAGTTACTGATATAAAACAAACATCAGTTGATAGATAAGATTCAGTTGTAAGATTATTAAACTTCATTAATGACACATGAAAAGATCTTTTCTATAAATTTACTTGTTTTTTTAACTGTAAAAACAAGTTCTACAATTGCCCAAATTTATGAAAATTGTAGCATTTACTGAGCTGTTACTGTGTACCTCACCCTATTCTAAGTGTGTTCACCTATTAATTCAATCAATTCTCAAAACAAGAACCCAGGAGGAAGGGTTTCTTCCTCACTTGCAGAAGAAGAAAATGAGGTACAAAGAAGTTCTTTCACTTTCCCAGAATTCAGAGATAGCCAACCATCCCAATTTCTCTGCAGAATTCTTTTCCCCTGCTGGACCTATTTTATTTTTTTCCTCAAGGTCCATCCATGTTGCTACAAATGGTTTATCTATACAATGGAATACTACATGGCAATGAGAAAGAATGTACTCTGCAGAATTCTTTTAATGTAAATTATGTATTTTTTAAATAGTTGTCAAATTGGTTTCCATATAACACCCAGTACTCATCGCCACAAGTGCCCTCCTCTATGCCCATCACCCCCCCTTCCCCTCCCCGCCATGTGCCCCTATGCATCAGCACTCCTGTATCCCTTGGGTAAATTCCTAGCAGTGCTATTGCTGGGTCATAGGGGAGTTCTAGTGTTAATTTTTTGAAGAACTTCCACACTGTTTTGCAGAGGGGCTGCACCAGTTTACATTCCCACCAACAGGATAGGAGGGTGCCTATTTCTCCACATCCTTGCCAGCATCTAGAGTCCTTTGATTTGCTCATTTTACCCCCTCTGACTGGCGTGAGGTGCTATCTCAGTGTGGTTTTGATGTGTATTTCCCTGATGAAGAGGGATGCTGAGCATCGTTTCAGGTGTCTGTGGGCCATCTGGATGTCCTCTTTGGAGAAGTGTTTGTTCATATTTTCTGCCCATTTCTTCACTGGGTTGTTTGTTTTTTGGGTGTGGAGTTTGGTGAGTTCCTTATAGATTCTGGATATTAACCCTTTATCTGATATGTCATTTTCAACTATATTTTTCCCATTCCGTCGGTTGCCTATTAGATTTATGGATTGTTTCCTTTGCCATGCAGAAGCTTTTAATCTTGATGAGGTCCGAATAGTTCATTTTTGCTCTTGATTCCCTTGCCTTTGGGGATGTGTAATGTAAGAAATTGCTGCGGTTGAGGTCAAGGAGGTTGTTTCCTGCTTTCCTCTCTAGGGTTTTGATGGTTTCCTGTCTCACATTCAGGTCCTTTATCCATTCTGAGTTTATTTTTGTGTATAATGTGAGAAAATGATCTAGTTTCATTCTTCTGCATGTTGTTGTAGAGTTCTCCCAGCACCATCTGTTATAGAGGCTGTCTTTTTTCCATTGGATACTCTTTCCTACTTTGTCAAAGATTAGTTGGCTGTATGCTTTTGGGTCCAATTCTGAGTTCTCAATTCTATTCCGTTGGTCTATGGGTCTGGTTTTGTGCTAATACCATACTGTCTTGATGACGACAGCTTTGTAGTAGAGGCTAAAGTCTGGGATGGTGATGCTTCCCGTTTTGGTTTTCTTCTTCAATATTTCTTTGTCTATTCGGGGTCTTTTGTGGTTCCATACAAATTTTAGGATAGTTTGTTCTAGTTTTGAGAAGTATGCTGGTGCAATTTTGATTGGAATTGCATTGAATGTGTAGATTGCTTTGGGTAGTAATGACATTTTAACTACATTTATTCTTCCAATCCATGAGCATGGAATGTTTTTCCATTTCTTTGTGTCTTCTTCAATTTCCTTATTAAGTTTTCTATTGTTTTCATCATACAGATCTCTTATATCTTGGGTTAGGTTTATTCCTAGGTACTTTATGGTTTTTTGTGCAATTGTGAATGGGATCAGTTTCTTGATTTCTCTTTCTGTTGCTTCATTTTTGGTGTAAAAAAATGCAACCGATTTCTGTACATTGATTTTGTACCCTGCAACTTGGCTGAATTCTTGGATCAGCTCTAGTAGGCATCTGGTGGAGTCTGTCGGGTTGTCTATGTAGAGTATCATGTCGTCTGCAAAAAGTGAAAGTTTGACTTCTTTTTTGCCAATTCTGATGCCTTTGATTTCCTTTTGTTGCCTGATGGCTGATGCTAGGACTTCCAGCACTATGTTAAACAACAGTGGTAAGAGTGGACATCCCTGTCGTTTTCCTGATCTCAGGGGGAAAGCTCTCAGTTTTTCCCCGTTGAGGATGATGTTAGCTGGGGCTTCTCATAGATGGCTTTTATGATGTTTAAGTAGGTTCCTTCTATCCCGACTTTCTCGGAGGCCTTGTTTAAGAAGGGATGCTGTATTTTGTCAAATGCTTTTTCTACATCTATTGACAGGATCATATGGTTTTTATCTTTTCTTTTGTTGATGTGATGGATCATATTGATTGATTTGCGAATATTGAACCAGCTGTGTAACCCAGTAATGAATCCCAGTTGAATTTGGTGGATAATTCTTTTTATGTGCCGTTGGATTCGATTTGCAAGGATCTTGTTGAGGAGTTTGCATCCATATTCATCAAGGATATTGACCTGTAGTTCTTTTTTTTTTTTTTTTTTTTTTTTTTTTTTTTTTTTTTTTTTTTTTTTTTTTTTTTTTTTTTTTTGTTCTGGCTTGTAAATCACAGTGATGCTGGCTTCATAAAATGAGTCTGGAAGTTTTCTTTGATTTCTATTTTTCTGAATACCTTCAGATAATGGGAATTAATTCTGTTTTAAATCTGGTAGAATTCCCCAGGGAAACCATCAGGTCCAGGGCTCTAATTTGTTGGGATATTTTTAATAACTGATGATTTCTTCACCAGTTATGGATCTGTTCAGATTTTCTATCTCTTCCTGTGTGAATTTTGGTAGTGAGTATATGTTTAGGAATTTGTCCATTTCTTCTTAGTTGCCCAGTTTGTTGGCATATAATTTTTCATAGTATTCCTTGATAATTGCTTGTATTTCTGAGGGGTTGGTTGTAAGAAGCCCATTTTAATTCACGATTTTGTCTATTTGGGTGCTCTCTCATTTCTTCTTGAGAAGCCTGGCTAGAGGTTTGTCAATTTTGTTTATTTTTTTCAAAAAACCAACTCTTGGTTTCATTGATCTGTTCAATTGTTTCTTTGGTCTCTATGTTGTTTATTTCTGCTTGATTCTTACTATTTCTCTTCTACTAGGTTTGGGGTGCTCTTGTTGCTCTGCCTCTAGTTCCTTTTGGTGAGCTGTTAGATTTTGCACTTGCACTTTTTCTCATAATCTTGAAATAGGCCATGAGTGCAATGTACTTTCTTCTTAGGACTGCCTTTGCCGCGTCCCATAGAGTTTGCATTCTTGTATTTTCATTTTCGTTTGTTTCCATATATACTTTATTTTCTTCTCTAATTGCCTGATTGGCCCATTCATTCTTGAGTAGGGTGTTCTTTAACCTTCATGTTTTTTGGAGGTTTTCCAGACTTCTTCCTGTGATTTATTTCAAGTTTCATAGCATTATGATCTGAAAGTGTGCATGGTATGATCTCACATCTTTTATATTTATTGAGGGCTGCTTCATGTCCCAGTATGTGATCTATCTTGGAAAATGTGCCATGCGCACTTGCGAAGAAAGTGAATTCCATGGCCTCAGTATGTAGAACTCTAAATATATCTGTCAGATTCATCTGGTCCAATATGTCATTTAAGTCCTTTGTGTCTTTAGTGATTTTCTGCCTGGTTGATCTATCCATTGCTGTAAGTGGAGTATTAAAGTCCCTTACTATTAGCACATTCTTATCTATAAGATTGTTTCTGTTTGTGAAAATTGTTTTAAATATTTAGGTGCTCCCATATTCGGTGCATAGACATTATGATTGTTAGTTCTTCCTGATGGATAGACCTTGTAATTACTATATAATGCCCTTTTCATCCCTTGTTATTGTCTTTCATTTAATGTCCAGTTTGTCTGATATAAGTATAGCTACTCCAGCTTTCTTTTGACTTCCCGTAGCATGATATATATTTCTCCATCCCCTTAGTTTTAATCTGAAGGTATCTTCCAGTCTAAAATATGTTTCTTGTAGACAGTAAATAGATGGATTTTGTTTTTTTTTTTAAATCCATTCTGCTACCCTATGTCTTTTGATTGGAGCATTCAGCCCATTTACACTCAGTGTTATTATTGAAATATGTGGGTGTAGAGTCATTGTGTCCTTTATGGGATTCATGCTTGTGGTGGTGTCTCTGGTACCTTGCATTCCTTGTAACACTTCTCTCAGAGTTCCCCTCAGGATTTCTTGTAGGGCTGGCTTAGTGGTGACAGATTCTTTCAATTTCTGTTTATTTGGAAAGACTTTTATCTCTCCTATTTTGAAGGACAGGCTTGCTGGATAGAGGATTCTTGCCTGAATATTTTTTCTGTTCATCACATTGAAGATCTCCTGCCATTCCTTTCTGGCCTGCCATGTTTCAGTAGAAAGGTCTGACACCACTCTGATAGGTTTCCCTTTGTATGTTAGGGCCCTTTTCTCCCTAGCTGCTTTCAGAATTCTCTCTTTGTCCTTATATTTTGCCAGTTTCACTATGGTATGTCGTGCAGATGATCAATTCAAATTCTGTCTGAGGGGAGTTCTCTGTGCCTCTTGAATTACATCTACTTCCCTCTCCAGGTTGGGGAAGTTCTCTGCTATAATTTGTTCCAGTACTCCTTCAGCACCTTTCCCTCTCTCTTCCTCTTCTGGAATTCCTATGATATGGGTATTGTTCTGTTTGATTGTATCGCTGAGCTCTCGAACTCTTCTTTCATGTTCCTGGATCAGTTTATCTCTCTTTTTCTCAGTTTCTTCTTTTTCTATAATAGTGCCTTCTATATCACTTATTCTCCTTTCTCCCTCTTCAATCCATGCATTGGGTGCCTCCAGCTTATGTATCTCATTTATCTCATTTTAAAATTCACCATAACAATTTTTAAGCTCCATATTTGTAGCCATAGATTCTCTGATGTCCTCCATGCTTTTTCAATCCTGGCGATTAATTTTATGATTATTGTTTAAATTCTTGTTCAATTATGTTGCTTTTATCTGTTTTGAGCAGTTCTCTAGCTGTCATTTCTTCCTGGAGTTTCTTTGGAGGAGAGTTCTTCCGTTTTGTCATTTTGGTTAGCTTTCTATCTCTTGTTAATTTTAAAAGTTTGTTGTACACATGGCCCCTGCAAGTTCTGCTGTAGTAGAGAGGGCTCTTTTGACTGCTCAGGGCCTGTCTGTTCGGAAGTGTTCTTTGGATGGTGTCTCTTGGTTTCTCTTGTTGATCGTTGGGTCATTTTGTTTCCCTACTGGTAGTGGTATTTGGGACTCTCCACCAGTTCAGTTTGGCTTGTTTCTTGAGGCAGCCCTGGAAAAAGAAAACAGTCAACCACAGAGAGAACACAGGTACACAAAAGCACAGAAAAAAACAGTAAACACGCAAACCCAGGCTCAGGTAAAAACAGCTACAACAACAACAACAATAAAACAGCTATCTGGAGGGGATGGGCATGGTTTGGTGTAGGCAGGTGTTGTCTCCGCTGTGTCTGCTGGCCTCCCTGAGGTCCCTCCTTGGTGGTTGTGGGGAGAAGAATGGCGTCGCCCCATTCCCTTTTCAACCAGTGGTTGCAAATCATTTCTTTGGTCCGATCTCCCTGTGCTGAGGATGTAGCAAAGGTGGGCTGAGTTCTATGCCCCACGCTCTGCCTCTTTTCCAGGTCCCAGTCCTCAGGCTTTGTTATACAGTCCTGAGGAGTCCCGCTGGTCACTGCTTCCCTGTTGCCGGGGGTTGAGTGGAGGGAGGGGGAAGTGTCGCAGCCCCAGATCTGCTGGGGTCAAGCAGAGATACAACCCGAGTTCGTTCGGGGAACGTAGCAACTTCAGGTCCTCAGAATTCGTGGCACTGAAGGCCGCTGTCGCGTGGGCCGCCGCCACTTCATCAGGCATCGGGACCGCTGCCACAGGGTTGCTGCTGCTTCATTAGGCCACCGCCGCTTCAGCTGAACGATGTCGCCTGCGCCACCGCTGCCTCACCAGGCGCCTGCACCGCTTCACCCGGTCGCCGCCGCCGCTTCAGCAGGCCGCTGTCGCCGCTTCACCTGGTGCCTGGACCACCTCCGCAAGCATTGCTCCCCATTCACCGGACCGCTACAGCCATGGATGGTGCCGGCCGCAGCAGGTCAGTTTTTCCTGGCGCCTTCTGGGACCAGGGCACCTAGTTTAAAGTCAGCACCCCAGCCAGAGCTAAAAAACACTATCTTTCTAAGCCAAGGTTTTGGGTTTTTTTTTTTGGGGGGGGGGTTCTCTTCTCCAGGGGCAGTTCTATGAGCACTATTAGCTTTTCTTTCCTTTCCCCTGGACTCGCAGCAGCTCACCACCGCTGGCCAGGTAATCACTCACCGCAGTTGCACGCAAGCTGGGTTCCCACCCATCTCTCCCTATCTCTGGGTCCCATCCAGCTTTTATGTTCCCCACATCGCACTCATGCACTTATGAGGTTTCCTTCCCAGTGTACTCTGCCTCTTTCTCTTCCCAAACTCCTGTGGCTCATTGTCCTACCACTTCAGACCTTCTCTGTTTGAGAGATGGGTGCAGGCGAAATGTAAGGAGCTCCCTACTTCTCCGCCATCTTGCCTCTCTCCTATAATGAGTTGTTTTGAAGAGCCAGAATTTTCCAAGTGTTAGCTTGTCAGTGACTAGAATTTAATGTTTTTAAAAGTATTTCTTACTCGAGTTTCCCTATTATAATAATACTCAGATACGTTATATAAAATAATCAATAATCCTTAAATATCATTATGATCATTTATCTAGTATATAATGTTTTTACTTCTCTATTTCAGACGCAAATGGATATAAATTTCTCTACTTAGAGAAATTATTTGCACATAATGATTTCTATTTTGGTTATATGTTGTGTTGACCAAATTGATAAGACATAGTGTGGGTATGTTAATGCTATAAGAACTTAATTATAGGACTCTATCACTTGATTTACTTCATTGCATCAGAAAATTGTGTATATATAAGTGTAAGTCATATACTTCACTGATGTATGGCTGACACATAATTCATTGTACATATTTAAAGTATATACTTTAATATGTTTTCATATATGTATACACCTGTGAATCCAATATTATAGTCAAAATGATGTACATATCTATCATGTCAAAAACGTTCTCCATGCCCCTTCATAACGGGGCCCACATATACCTCTGTCCAGCCTCTTTCCCTCCACATCATCTTACACCATTCCTAGGCAAACTGATCTTATGTCACCATAAATTAGTTTCCTTTCCTACAATTTTATGTAAATAAAATCATGTATTCTGTATTCTTTTTTGGCAGTGTTTTTTCTTTCAATTTAATTATTTCCAGATTTATCCATGTGTTGCACGTAGAAATATTTCCTTCCTTTTTATTGTTGACTAATATTCCATTATGTGAATACACCATCATTTGTCCTATCCATTCACCTGGTAATGGATATTTAGGGTTTTTCCAATTTGGGGCTCTTGTAGACAAAGATGCTATGAACAGTTTTGCATAATCTTTGCTTGGACATATGATTTCTTTCTCTTGAGTACTTTTGGGGTGCAATGACTAGACCATATGGTAGGTGTAGGCTCAACATTATAAGAAGGTGACAAACTTTTTTCCAAAGTGGTCACACTATTTCTCATTGCCACCAGCAATGTATGAGAGTTCCATCCCCCACAGTCCTGCCAGGACTTGGTATGGACAGTGTTTTTATTTTAGCCTTTCTCAGTAGTATATAGTGGGATATTTTTTTTCTAATGAATAACAGTGTGCTGCATCTCCTCATGTTTTTATTTGGCATTTGTATATGTCCCTTGGGCATGTATCTTTTTAAATATGTTGTTTACTTATTAATTGGAGTATGTTTTCTTCCTATTGACTGTTGTGAGATGTTTTATTCTAGATACAAGTCCTTTACCAGATACATAACTTGAACATATTTTCTCCAAATCAGTGTCTTCTCTTTTAATTCTCTCAACACTGTCTTTGGAAGAACAGATGTTTTTAACTTTGATGAAATCTAGTGTTTTAGAGTTCTGATGTAGAGGTGATTCAGCTCTCTGAGGCTCACTTTGCAGTTGCTGAAATTGTTTGCACAGTTCCTAATCATGTATGAACCAACCAGAGTCCTTGTGACTGGAGAAGATGGTCAAATTGGATATTCAGTGTTGTACAGTATTGGAAATGGATCTGTCTTTGGTAAGAATCAGCATATAAGTCTTGTACTATTGGATATCACTCCATGATGGGTATCCTAGACAGTATCCTAATGGACTTCAGTGTTGTGCCCTTCCCCTCCTAAAGATATCATTGCAATAGATAAAGAAGATGTTGCCTTCAAAGACCTAGATGTGGCCATTCTTGTGGCCTCCATGCCAGGAAGAAATGGCATGGAGAGGAAAGATTTACTCAAAGCATTTGTGAAAAATTTCAAGTGCCAGGGTGCAGCCTTGGAGAAATATGCCAAGAAGTCAGTTAAGGCTATCATGTTGGGAAATCCAGTCCATACCAACTTCCTGACTGCCTCTAGGTTGACACTATCCATCCCTAAGGAGAACTTCAATTGCTTCACTTGGTTGGATCACAAACAAACTAAAGCTCAGATTTCTCATAAACGTGGTGTGACTTTTGATGATGGAAAGAATGTCATTAACTAGGGAAACTACTCCTCAGCTTAGTATCCAGATGTCAATCACACCAAGGTGAAACTACAAGGAAAGGAGGCTAGTGTTTATCATGCTCTGAAAGATAACAACTGACTCAAGTGTGGTGCTGCTGTCATCAAGACTTGAAAGCTATCTACTGGAAAACCTATCTATGACCACATCAGAAATATTTAGTTTGGAACCCCAGAGGGAGAATTTGTACCCATGGGCATTATCTCTGATGGCAACTCCTATGGTATTCCTGATTATCTGTAGTACTCATTCCCTGTTACTATCAAGAATAAGACCTGGAAGATTAAAGATTTCACTATTTAATGATTTTTGATGTGAGATGTGGGATCTAGCTGTAAAGGAAATGGCAGAAAAAAAGAAACTACTTTTGAATTTCTTTCTTCTGCCTGACTAGGCAATCATTTTGATGTTACTAAAGGCTCCAAAACAGAAGAATCTAAATGTCAGCTTTGATTCTGGTACCAAATAACACTAATGCTATGCTTAAATCACATGTGAAAAACAAACACATTTGAAAGATTGTATGCTTCTTGGTATCAGTTTGTGGTTCACAAAAAATTCTCTCCTGTCTTTTCTTCTAGAAGTTTTATATTTTAGCTTTCATAATTAGGTCTGGCATTTATACTGAGTTGATTTTGTATATGGATGGTTCAATGCATGGATCACAGTTTTATCTGAACGTATGGAGACACATTTGTCCCAGCACCATTACACTGACTCACCTTTGTAGCTTTGTCAAAGATCAATTTTCCATATATATATGTGAGTCTATTTCTGGACTCTTTTGTTTGTTCCCTTGATACATATATCTACCTTAATGCCAACACCACAGTTTTAAGTACTGTGAATTTGTAATCAGTCTTAAAATAAGATAGCGCTTGTCCTCCAAGTTTATTTTTTCAGTTATTTTTATTACCTAGACCCTTTGCATTTCTACCTGACTTTTAGTACAAGACTGTCAATTTCATTTTTTAAAATGTGTGTTAGTATTTAATGATAATGCCCTGAATCTCTAGATCTATTTGGGGAGAATAGACATCTTAAAATACTGAGTCTTCTGATTCCTGAAGATGATTCTCCTCCACTTATTTAGGCCTTGTTTAATTTATCTCAGCAGTGGTTTGCAGTGTTCAGAATACAAGTCTTGCGCATCTGTGGGCATAATGTGGTTCATTGGTTATCTCTGATGTGAAAATATTAGGGTTCAGAGCTAATGGTCAAGAAAAAATTCTAAAGGTGTCTTCAGTGCAAAAAGGGTGATTTTATTAAAGCATGAGGGACAAGACCTGTGAGCGGAAAGAGATGCACTGAGGTTGTGAGGGGTGATTGATTATATACTATCAAGTTAGGAGGTGCCTAGGGATAGTGTAACTCTAAGGAATTTGGAAGCAAGATTTTCAAGACCTTGAGAGGCTAGCTGTTTTTTAGAATAAGATTATTTACTACTGGGGCACCTGGGTGGCTTAGTCGGTTAAGCGTCCGACTTTCGCTTAGGTCATGATCTCGCGGTTCGTGGGTTCGAGCCCCGCGTCGGGCTCTGTGCTGACTGCCAGCTCAGAGCCTGGAGCCTGTTTCAGTCTGTGACTCCCTCTCTCTCTGACCCTCCCCTGCTCACGCTGTCTCTCTCTCTCTCTCCTAGAAATAAATAAAACATTAAAAAAAAAAAAGATTATTTACTACTGTCTGGTAAAACCCTAGTTATGAAATCTTGCAGATGTATTTCAGTAGGTCATATGCTTGGAAGATGATTGCTAACATATATCTTGAGCGGGGAGAAATAAGGGAAGTCCAAAAGAAATTTTTAATGTTTATTTATTTATTTTGAGAGAGAGCATGAGCAGGGGAGGGTCAGAGAGAATGGGAGAGAGAGAATCCCAAGCAGGCCCCAAGTTGTCAGCACAGAGCCCAGTGTGGGCCTCAATCTCATGAACCATGAAATCATGACCTGAGCTGAAATCAAGAGTCAGACGCTTAACCGACTTAGCCACCCAGGGGTCACTAAAATGTTTATATGTTAAAGGAGACTTACAGGATCCTGGAGGTCAGGGTAATGTTAAGATAAGGTTGCCTTTTGTCCTTAACAAAGTATTGAAATTAAGGCATTGAGTTCCTAGAGGAAGGTCACTCCGCATATCTCAAGGACTTCTCAGTGGGCAGTAAGTTGTAAGGAAATTTAGTTTTTTCTTTTGACTTTTTTCTCCACATCAATCTCTATGTAGTTTATACTTTTCAATCCTATTGTCAATATCAGTATTTTTATAGCGCAATTTTCACTGAATTGTCAGATGCCAAATTTTATTGGGGAAGCTTTTGCATGAAGTCACAAGTTACTCTAGGACAGAAAAGATACCTGACACTCAAAACCTATATTAGTCAGGGTTCTCCAGAGGAACAGAATCAATGGGATGATGAAATATATATAGAAAATTATTTTAAGGAATTGACTTTTGAAAGTGTGGAGTCTTGGCAGAATCTGATAGAGGGAGGCTAGCTGGCTGGAAACTCAGGAAAGAATTACAGTTGGAATCTGAAGGTAGTCTGATAGAGAACTATGAGCTGTTAATGTTGTGAGGCCAAAGGCAGTCTCCTGAAGAATTCCTTCTGGTTCAGGGAAGATCTTTGTTCATTGCTTTTTAAAAAAAAATTTTTAATGTCTTATTTATTTCTGAGAGAGAGAGAGAGAGAAGCAGTTTGAGCAGGGGAGGGTCAGAAAGAGAGGAAGACACAGAATTTGAAGCAGGCTCCAGGCTCTGCACTGGCTGTCAGCACAGACCCCAACACGGGGCTCGAACCCACGAACTGTGAGATCATGACCTGAGCCGAAGTCGGAAGCCCAACCGACTGAGCCACCTAGGCACCCCTGCTCATTTCCATTCAGGCCTTCTACTGATTTAATGAGGCCGATTCACTTTATGGAGTGTAAAATGCTTTACTCAAAGTCTACCTATTTAAGTGTGAATCTCATCCAAAAGCATTCTCACAGAAACATCCAGATTAATGTTTGATCAAATATCTGGGCACTGTGGCCCCACCAAAAGGACACATACGATTTATCATCACAATATTCATTTGCCTAGATTTTCATATTAGATTTTAGATGTGATTGGAAATGCATTGATACTAGGGAATCAATTTTTCCACAGAAAGTTCTACAAGTCATCTTCAAAAAAATCAGTCACTAGTCATGATGAGCATTGTGTTTTGTATGTAAGTGATGAATCATTAAGTTGTACACCAGAAATTAATATTACTCTGTATGTTAACTAACTGGAATCTAAGTGAAAACGTGGAAAAAAAAAAAAGAAAATCAGTCACTAAATGAAATGGTTCGATAGCTTTCAACTTTTTTTGTTTGGTTAGAATTTAATTGTGGAGGTGCTTGTTATTCCCAAACAAATCTACCTTGATAAATTCATGGTTTGGGGATGTTATAAAATAGAGGAGTATGTGTGTGTGTGTGTGTGTGTGTGTGTGTGTGTGTGTTGGTGAAGTGATGTTGTAAAGAATAGTTTTTGTGAGGAATATGAAGTATTGTAAGTTATGTCAGTCTCCTCAGTTGCTAGTGCATTAGAAGACAAGTCAGGATGGCTGCTGTATGTGTTTTTCCTAGCTTTCTTTGGCCAGCATGGTTACTATGGTTACTATGGTGATTCGCTGACTTCTAGGGGACTTGTTTCATGCTGAAAATTCATTTATGATTTATGTTCCAATCATTCCAATCCAATGATAGTTGCTAAGTGTTGCTTTTATAATTCTGCCATTTTTTCCACTTTTATAAACTGACACTCAAACATTGGGTAGAGACTTTGCATTCTCACAAAGCATTTACTTATTTATTTGTATGTATGTATGCATGTGTGTATGTATGTATTTACTATGACCAATAGATCAACATTTTGCTCCAAGAGTTACCTTTTGACATTATAATTATGTATTTTGGCGCTCAAATTTTAACAAACGTGGCCACTTATAGCACTTCAAATTGGCTTCTGTGTTCATTTGTTGCCTCTGTAGAATTGTTTGAACATGGAGTTTGCTCTGTTGGCCTTCATATTTCACACGCTGTAGAAAGTCAGTAATGTTGCCAACCTCAGAGCAATGCTTTAAGAATTTCAAGACAAAAAGTTTGAAAATAGTAACCAGGAAGCCTGGGTGGCTCAGTTGGTTAAGTATTCGACTTCAACTCAGGTCATGATCTTAGTTTGTGAGTTTGAGCCCCATGTCGGGCTCTCTTCTGTTAGGGCAGAGTCCACTTCACATCCTCTCTCTCTCTCTCTCTCTCTCTCTCTCTCTCTCTCTCCCTGCCCCTCACCACTCATGCTCTCTTTCTGTCTCTCAAAAATAAAAAAAAACAATATTTGAAAAGTGCTGAAAATAGCAACCTACACATTGTGGCATCAACAAAATCCTCAAAATGTTAGTAGCTTGTCCCATCGTTGCCTCCTTCATTCTATCAAGGTGATGCCTCTGACATGAACATCATAGCATGACTATACGAGAGAATACTTGCACATAGAACATGAAGCAGGAATGAGTCCCCATCTACATGATGTGAGAGCTTCAGTGTCACTGTTGTGTGAGGGAAAGGGCTGTATGATGGAGCTGGAGAAAAGGCATAGCTTCATTGCACACTTTCCAGCGACCTGAGTGGAGACAGCACATGACCTGTGTCTCATTTGCTTTCCCTAACTTTCACTTTACTCTCTATACCAAGGGATGTCTGATCCCCTGACCCTCCATTCTAGTGGAATAGGAGAGAAGGGTGTAGACTCGGAGCCTCAGAAACAAGACTTGAAAGAGAAGAACAAAGTGTGAGTTTCAGTCTGGTAGACAATCTCCTGAAGCAAAAGTGAAAGAATCAGCATCCCAATCATTGGGACCCTTTAGATAAGTCACTACTCTTCTGCAGTATCTTCTATACAAGAAGATAGCAATACTCAATTCTCCAAACCACTCAGGAACATATTTGTGTTTAAGTGTGTCCCCATATAAGAAATGAATCTGTGGACTTGGTTTATTTTTTGGGGGGGGCAACCAATGCCCTTTTGAGTAATCGTGTTAACAGAGACTTCCCACATATGACAGAACTCTGCATAGTGGACGTTACATTAATGGTACAAAAACGTCAGATGTTTAGGTCAAGATTTCTTCAAGTGTGGTCAGAAGACCACCTCATCATCAGCAAAGGGTGCTTGTTAACATAGCAGGTATATGGACCAACCCTAGGTCTGCTGTATCCACAATAGTGAGCTGGGGTAGTAGGTATTTACATTTTGAATAATTTCTTCTGTTTATTGTGGTATTCAGCTAAGTACAAAAGCACTGCTGTGGATGTGAAATAAGGTGTTCTTAAAATATTGCCTCCGTTCGTGTCTTATTTTGGTGCCAATATCTCCTGTAACTCAGCTTTAAGTATCTGTGCCTGTGGCAAAGGAAACAATCAATAAAACTAATAGGCGGAGGCAAGATGGTGGAGAAGTAGGGAGCTCCATACATTTCACTCACCCCCATCTCTCAAATGGAGAAGCTCTGAAGCCATGGGGACACTTACAGAATCCAGGAGTTTGGGAGGAAACGGAGACAGAGTCTGCTGAGAAAACCTTATAGCGTGAGTGTGAACTGGGGAAGATAAAATTGGGCCCGGACTGGAGACACAGAGAGAGAGGGGGATCCCCTGTTGCGGGCAGCCACAGTGAGTCTAGGGAGAAAAAAGAGTGGCCAAAACTGCTCAAGACACTGTCCTTGTCGCTGGAGAAGAGAAAAACCTCTGCTTGGGACACAGAGGGATCCGGTTTCCTGCTGTCAAGCTGAACCTAAGGGAGACACACTGGTCCCAAGCGACTGGCTTGCTTAAACAGTCACATTTAATCAATTTTCTAAATGTAAATTCTACACCTCCACCACTACCTTTTTCTCCCTTTCTCTCTGGAGTAATCAGACCATATAGTTTCTCTGAGTAGCATCATCGTCATTTCTTTCACCTCCTCTCCGGCCATATTCCACCCTTTCTCTCTTTGAAATAAGCCTCTTACTCCTTCTGCCTGTTGATTTCATTTCCAATTTCACTTCATCCCCGCCTTGTCATTTCTCTCTCTATGCTCTTCCACCAGCACAGCATACACCTAGCTATTTATTTGTAGCTAGGAAATCTGGTTATATGCTTTAGACTGTCCTTTGTCTATTGGGTTTTTTCTTTTTCCGTTTTTTTTCTTCTTTTTTCTTTTTTGTGTATTTTTATTTTTAATATTTGCCTTCCCTCTGTCCTCTTTTCTTTTTTCTTTCTCGTTTTCCTTTCAGTTTGCATGTTTGTTGGATTTATCTGTGTGTTTGTGTGCCTTCGCCCTGTGTCTGTCTGTTTTCTTTTCCAGGGCTACCTCAAGAAACAAGCCAGAGTACACAGGGTGGAGAATTCCAAATACCAATACGAGTAAGAAAATAAAATGAACAAGGTCTCAACAAGAGAAACCAAGAAACACCATTCAAAGAACACTTTCTGAACGGACAGGCAATGGACAGTCTAAGAGCCTTCTTTGGTATAACAGCACTCACAGGTACAAAGTGCATAACAAGCTTCTAAAACTAACCAGAGATAGAAAGCTAAACAAAATGACGAAACATAAGATCTCTCCTCCAAAGAAATTCCATGAATATTTCATAGCTAAAGAACTACTCAAAACAGATATAAGCAAAATAACTGAACAAGAATTTAGAACAATAGTCATAAAATTAATCGCTGGGCTTGAAAATGGCATGAGGAACATCAGAGAAACTATTGCTATAAAGACTATGGAGCTTAAAAATAGTTGTGATGAAATAAAAAATGCTATAAATGAGGTGCATAATAAAATGGAAGCGTCCAATGCATGGATTGAAAAGGCAGAGAGGGGAATAGGTGATTTAGAAGACACAATTATAGTAAAAGAGGAAACCGAGAAAAAGAGAAAAAAACTGATCCAGGAACACGAAAGGAGAGTTCGAGAGCTGAGCGATACAATCAAATGGAACAATATACGTATCATAGGAATTCTAGAGAGGAAAAAAGAGGGAAAGTCGCTGAAGGAGTCATTGAACAAATTATAGCTGAAAACTTCCCCAATCGGAGGAAGGAAACAGACGTTGAAATCCAAGAGGCACAGAGAACGCCCCTCAGACGGAACTTGAATCGATCTTCTGCATGACATATCATAGTGAAATTGGCAAAATATAAGGACACGGAGAGAATTCTGAAAGCACCCAGGGATAAAAGGGCCCGAACATACAAAGGGAAACCTATCAGAGTGGTCACAGACCTATCTAATGAAACTTGGCAGGCCAGAAAGGAATGGTAGGAAATCTTCAATGTGATGAACAGAAAGAATATGTAGGCAAGAACCCTCTATCCAGCAAGCCTTTTATTCAGAATAGAAGGAGAGATAAAAGTCTTTCCAAATAAACAAAAATTGAAAGGCTTCGTAACCACTAAACCAGCCCTACAAGAAATCCTAAGGGGGACTCTCTGAAGGAAATGTTGCAAGAAACGCAAGATACCAGAGACACCACCACAAGTATAAATCTCACAAAGGACACGTTGACTCCAAACCCATATATTTCTTTTTTTTTTTTGCCTTTATTTTTTTATTTTTTTTTTACAAATAGTTTATTGTCAAATTAGTTTCCACATAACACTCAGTGCTCATCCCCAAAGTGCCCTCCTCCATGCCCACCCACCCCTCCCCCCCACATCCATCAGTCCTCAGTTTTTGTCAGCATTCAAGAGTCTCTCATGGTTTGCCTCTCTCCCTTTCCCCCACCATTTCCGCCCTTCTTCTCCCCCTTGGTCCTCCGTCAAGTTCC